>NW_015152054.1:0-16775 GCF_000732505.1 Cyprinodon variegatus | reverse complement strand
AAATAATGTCTGTTCTGTAGGCTATTGGAAAAAATAAATTAACAAATGAGCTAATTAACAAAAAATACCTCTTGTGTAGCAAAAATTATTCAAAATGTACCAAAAACGAACAAACATGTCAATAGACTATCTTTACTTTCAGTATCCAGGTGGCTTTTCAGATCCCTTGCACCTCCATTGGACACCGAGACATTTGTGCACAAGGCCTCCCATGTGTCTCAACCCCGTCTGAAAGCGGGGAAACTCTTGTAAATCGTCGGTAAACATACATTTGCGCTTTTGCATGTTGTTGGCGTACTGACAGCCACGCTATCTATATTCTGATTAAGAACAGGGCTGCCCGCACTGACGCGGCTCAGGGATTACGTCACACGCAGCGTCGTGCGCAGTGCCCTAGCGCCTGTAAATTTAATGGTCCAATTAAGGTAATTTTAAAAATCAGGACATTTCCTCACTTTCTAAAAAAAACCCGGAACACCCGGGACAGGACGTGAAATACGGATATGTCCCGGGAAATACGGACGTTTGGTCACCCTAGTTAAAACATGACTCAAATTTGTTTTTTTATTCTCAAAAATAATAGATCTTTTTTGAACAGCAGTAATAAAGACATGCTTGCTTGATATGGCTGCTTTGTCATGTTTACATTTTAACATGCTGCTATATCTGTGTTAATTGTGCTTTAGTGTTCGCTGTGTCCATAAATTTAACTTGGTGGTTGAATTGTGGAGAATCTAAGCTTTCCAACGATGTCTAACATGTCTATATTGGTAAACATTTTACTGGTGTAAATTTTTATGCATTCTGAGTTATTAGTCGTAAACGCTTCAAAAGGGGTCGACGGCGATCTGTTTTAAAGGTGGGTTTTGAGAGGGTAATGAAATCATGCACAATATCTTATAGTTAACTTCCCTTGATGTTCAAGGAAAGTATAACTTTCCTTAAATATCAATTTAATTTCCCCTCTTTATTTGTGTAATCAGGACACAGTGGTAAACACTGAGTTATATCCAATTTACTGTGTTATGATTGAATCCCATACAGAGGATTGAGGCCAAAGAGGGCTGAGATGAAACCACAGATACCATCACCCTTACTCTGTCTTAGTCTCTTGTTTCCACTTTTGTGGAGCAACGAACAGCACAACAGGGAGCCGTGAAGTAGATTGATTACACTTGTGATCACTCGTCTCAGATAATGTCCTTCCTTGTAATCATGCATTGTGCCTCTGCACTCTACAGATGAGATTATCATCAGAAGCTTTATCACTGTCTTATCCTGAATGCCACCCTAATTGGACAGATTACCTTTTTTTGTTTGGGGATTTGATGTCCTGTACCTCTCCGTGTCATTGAACAGAAATGGCTTTGAACATCAGTTTTTACTGTTCCTTCTGTTTCTGTCTTAGATGTGTCGCCTTTACCTTAAACAAGAGATATGATGTCTTATTGTCTGAGACTTGCACTTCGGAAATATTCACAGTTGTCATTTGTAACGTGATACTAATCAAGCAACAAAAAGTTTTCCAATTCAAGCAGTTCTTTATCAAATCACATACTAGGTGCTACTGTACCTGAAATCACCAAGATGAGAGCTTAATTGTTCTTGGCTACTATTGATTTTGAGGTTTTTTGTTACATCCAAATTGGTCAAAATCAGAAGCGAACCCCAACGTCATGGAAATAAGTTCAGGTTTCATTGCTACATTCCTTTTTAATCAACAGTAATTGTAAGTACAAATTTTGCCATCTAGATAGGAAATGACATTGCATCTATATGGTGTGTGCAAAATATAGTAATTATATAAAAAAAACTTCTATAACTTTAGGTAACCATAATTAACAGCATTTACGGTGGAGCAGCCGATGTAGCAAACAGTGGAGAAAGTTTTCTGAAAGTCATCTGAACTGCTCTGTAGTTATTGGCTAGGATGCATATCAGTGAATAGCTACAGGGGTCCTAACTGACCTGTTAAAGCTGTCTTGGTAATTGTTTTCATTGTCAAAGCCTGTGTGCCACCACCTTACATCCTCCTTCATTCCCAAATTTGTCACTATACTAGAACACAAACAAAGATCCTGTTAGAGAGGTGTTAGGGAAACGGATGGGAATCCTTTGTGGTGATTAAGTGTGGCATTATGTAAATACGCCTATCTGGTGCTAATTGCCTCCGCTAGCAGGATGAGAATATCAGACGTGAGGGAAACAATTCACTACTTCTCCAAGCAAAAAGAAACTGTAATGACACCTGGCATTTTATGCCATCTCTACTGCAATCTGCAAGCAGTTTCAGCTTATCTGCACTTTATAGACAAGGAAACATTAAGCTTCTCTTTCTGCAAAATCCCTAGTTTGTCTAATTTGGGGATAATGCTCATCTGTTTAAAAAATCTATCAAATTAATGGTTCAATGGATTTGTTTTAATATGAAAATAAAACAAGCAATTACAGCAAGTTAATAATACCATAATGACAACTAAATTAAACATTATGTAAAAGTGTTTGGAATTTGCAATAAATACTTAATACAGTATACTGAATATATACAAGTAATTTAATAGTGTGCCTCCTTCTGTAATTACCATTTCTTATTTCCAGCCCATAAAAGGTATTTTATCAAAGCACCCAAGTGGTTTGGGTTCAATTAGCAAATGGATAGCAGTGTTACTGTATGCTCATGCCAGCTTGGCCATTTTGCTAAGAATACCACCTTACATTCTACCCCTTCCCCCAAAAAACAATTACCAGCTATAACCAAATAAGCTGTTCACCCATAAGTTACACCTGACTAAATGCAGATTTTGTCCATAATTGCATTCACTCCTTGCATTTTACACAGTACCCATATCTAGGATGGTAAAATCTTTCAAATTAAGCACTAGGATTAGCTATGCATGTGTAAATCCTTTAAACAAATAAACCCTACTTCTATCAATAACCTTGAAGTGGCCAATTAGCTCCCCTTAAAGTCGGTTTCAGAACTTTGCAGCACAGTCGCATAGAAGAGATGAAACAAGACTTTTAGCATAATCGTCTCACATCCAGGCATTATCCTTTGATCAAATAGGAATACTCTGCGGATCTAATTTCACGCAGAAGTGATCATAAGCATAACAGCAGTTAAAGATGGAGCTGGAGAAGCTGCTGCAGAGGCAGTGTTCCATCAAAAGGCTGAATCTTTGGAGTGAGACCAGTAAGAACACAGAAATGATATTTACTCAACTCGGGAAATAGCTTAATTTAAGTCAGCTTACATATTTAGAGTGCTCTGCAAAAGTATTCATACCCCATTTTTACATGTTGTCACTTTACAATAAGGACGCTCATTACATATACAGTATATATGCTGTTAGGAATAACAAAGTAAGAAATTTGATTTCAAATTAAATTTGTTTATTTATATGGTAATGATTCACAACACGTCATCTCAAGGCCCTTTACTTAGAAAGTTCAATCAAATCATTCAAATAAATTGGTTAAAACCTTTTCTATATGAGAAAACTCATCAGTTCGCATCAAGTCGAATAGTTGCTGTATTCACTCTCCCTCAAAATTTAGTTAATTTATATAACGCCAAATCATAACACAGGTCATCTCAAGACACTTTACAGAGACAATTTAGTCAAATTGTTTTAAAGTTCAAATAGTTTTCTAAGGAAACCCAGTTGGATGAGCTTGTGGAGACAGTTGACATTTGCTTACATTTTGTAGTTGACTCAGCAGCAATCCCACATATCAAGCATGCATGCCGCGACAGCTGAGAAGAAAAACTCCCTTTTAACAGGAATACACCTCCAGCAGAACCATGTTCATTGGTACGGATCCATAGATACTTTCAATGTTAGAAAAGGTTACATTAAACTATTTCCATGTGACTTATCTAGAAAAAAGGATGGAAAAGAGTGCACACAGTTAGTCACTCTCATAGGTGAGCCCAGAGCTGTCTAGGACAGAAACTAAAAAAATAAAGAAGGCCCAACATTATGATCTATAATGGAAATTGGTAATAGCAGCAGCCCAGCTGATGCCTCCATCTGTGGTGTCAGAGACAAACATAGTGCCAGGTGAGATGAAGCTACTATGATGAAGAAAAGCAACTCTCAAATACTGTAGATTTGGAGTAGAATCAAGCAGAACAATAAAAAGTGGTCACTATGTCCTCCAGAAACCCAAGCCTATAGCAGCATAACTATAAAGATAGTGCAGGATAAGAGCCATTCTAATTATAGATCTGCCTACCCTTCTACTATTAGAAATTCTTGGAACAACTAGTTCCACAGCAGAGTGGGAGTAAAGTGCTCTGTTAGGAACATGAGGAACAATCAGATCTCTGATATAAGAATAGAGATGGGTTAATTATGGCTTTATAAATGAGAATGACATTTTTTAAATGTATTCTGCATTTAACAGGAGGCCAAGGAAGGGAATATAAAACAGGAAAAACGTGATCTTTCTTTTTTATTTATCTCAGGACTCTGGCTGTGGCATTTGCATCAGGTGGTTTTACAGTTGGATATAGATTTTGTGGATTTTCTGGTAGGAAATACCTGCAATAGTCCAGCCTTGATGTAACAAATACGTTGACATTTTTTTTAGCATCCCTGCTGTGCAAGCTATTTCTAATTTTTCAATATTCTAGAGATGAAACAAAAGAATTCAGGAAACCTTTTTGCTATGGGATTTAAATGACCATTCTTGATCAAAAATAAAACGAAGGTTTTTTTTTTTTTATGCAAGATACAACT
Source organism: Cyprinodon variegatus (assembly GCF_000732505.1). Taxonomy (NCBI): domain Eukaryota; kingdom Metazoa; phylum Chordata; class Actinopteri; order Cyprinodontiformes; family Cyprinodontidae; genus Cyprinodon; species Cyprinodon variegatus. Next base: position 12,030 of record NW_015152054.1, on the reverse strand, counting down.
TAAGATACAAAATACGATTTCTAAGGTGATAAAGTGTGGAGTTGTTTGAAAAGATTTCCCACTCTAGAAGCCAAAAGCTTTGGCTGGATGTATATGAAAAAGACCAGCTATCTTAGCAGCCATAGTGTTTTCATACAATTCATGTTGATTGATTTAATAACTCCCCTCTTTATCAGGTCATATTAATTAACACATGTCAGCTTGTTTATAGCCGGAGAGTCACCTTCTGATAACTCAGCACCTAGATGATATAGTAGATTGCCCCTCCAATCATTGAGAGGACATTAGCAGTTCATTTCTCAACTAATTGCTGCCCTGGTTTCTGATGAGATGAGGAGCTAGAACTAAACGTAAAAAAAATAAGAAGAAATAAGAAGAAATGAGCACCCCTGATCGATTTTTAAACAAAATCCTTTGTTTTTAATGCTTACTTGTCCACACTGGATGAAAACATTTGCTGCAAACACAAAAATCTGTTTATGCTAGACATAACAAATCTGTGTGTCTACAGATAACAAATCTATTAGACCCAAGGACAACAGGTAATAGAGTAATCTACAATCCGGTTATGGCAATTAAATATGAAAGCAGCAGTGCATTCATGAAGTGACACTCTACCACTTCTGCTGCTCAACAAAAAACACAAAGAGGAGAGCTAACATGTGGAGCTCCTCTGCCTTTGTCCTCTTAAAATAGCCGTCCTTGTACTGAACGATCACAGCAAGAGATTGGATAATAAACACACATAAAAAGGCATCCAATGAATTTCACAGCATATTGAGAGAGGTGATACACTTTGAGCGAGTTGTGCAATAAAGGGAGTACTCCGCTCAAGATTGGTGCTCAAAGAGGAAAATTGGCAGAATTCATCAAATGTTCTGCCAACATTAAACCTCAGCAGTGGCACGTTGGGTCTTTAATGTGAAAGATAGCCCAGGGGGCCTTGTGGGGTGTGTTTTATGTGGTTGGAGGGGTTAAAGGAGGCCTGTGCATTGGTTTATGTAGAGATGTTGAGGTGATTTTCAGATTTCCCTGGTGGCATCACCACTCTCTCTTTCTGTTTCATGTCACTGGAGCGTTGCTGGAGTCACTGGGACAGTAACGGTGACTGTCGACAAATGATTTATGCAGTCATAAGGGCTGTACTGTAGCATATCTCTGCCCGTATTTTATTCTGACACTTATTATTGAAATGAGACATTTGGGTGTAAAGAGTAACTCAATCCATTCTTTTACTCAGTGTATAAAGTACAAGTCATGTTCACATTGAATTTCCTCTCTCTCATATTTGCAAAGTCTTTTGGGAGTATTTCATTTCATTTCTCATGTAAATAATCTTATTCTTGCCTGTATATAGCTTTTAAAGATGAAAATGCTTATTCATTGTCATACGCTGATGGGAGAATTACAGCAACCTGACAGTGTTCTTCATTCAGGCGGCATTGAACTTCTATAAGCAGATCATTGTAATCTCCTCTACCATTGCAAAGGTTCAGATGAGGAAATCTAACCATGTTTTTTTCATTATACAAGGAAACTGTCATTTCATTCTAGAATGTAAATCAAACTTTGGTTCAGTTAGGTCTCATGTGGTTTGTACGGAAGAGGATTAGGGCCACTTTTTTTTTTTCAGTATAGCATGGGAAAAAAGTCAGAATTCTGACTTGAATCTTTTTTATTGTCAGAATTCAGTCAGAATTCTGAGATTAAAGTCAGAATTCTGAGAAAAAGGTAAGAATTCTGACTTAAAAATGGTTTAAACCATTTCTGAAATGCTTCCTAAAACTCTACGGTTGCATATTTCCACTGTTGTTTTAATGATTTATCTTTAGTAATACGTAAGGTAGTAGAACACCTCCTTGCCATAACCCTAATCTTTAGGACCCACCACAATTCTTACATGAAGAGAATGTATATATTATATTATTATGCAATTATGAAGAAATAAATACATGATAATAAAGCAATGGTGTATACAGGGCAGTTATGTGCAATGGGAAGATGGAGGAAGGCAACAAACTAAAGAAGGAAAGATGTTCACCGTCGTCTTTTCAGTGATAAATACAGCACAGCTTGCTTGTCTCAACATCTGTTTGCTGGATATGCTTCACACTTGGTAGTTTTACTGCTATGATCCTGAAGAAAATCTGGGCTGAGTTTTATTTGGTTTGAAAAAGAAGGGAGGATATTTGTTTTCTGTTGGCTTTCAGCACACACACAGAATATTTTAGTCCAAGCTGCAGGCATGCTTAAATATTCAGTTTGCTTGGAATTACTATCAGAAAGAATTAATATTAGCTTTCTAGAAAATCATGCTTGTTAGTAACCACTATCTGTTCACAAGTGTAATAAACAATAATGCAGCCAAGTAATATTAATAACTAATTCAATATTATACCTTAAGCAGGCCAATGCTGTTAATATTCTTTAAATTCATTGATCTGTCAGAGAACTCTTTCTTTTTCTAACTAGCAGTAAAAGGAAAATTTTAAAGATAAGTATAAACAGTAGGTATTTTCTTTGTCACTTTCTGAAATATTTGTTTACAGGATATACCATATACAAATATGATTTTAACAACAAGTCACAAAATCAGACATCTTGTGACCAAACATGTTCAGCTCAAATCAGCTTCTAAAACAGTTTTATTAAATCCAAATTTTTATCAATTCCTTCCATTCCTATACAATCAGATAAAGCTGGCAGATTGTAATACTACTTTATAATGAATTACGGTCAAATTAAGATAATCATATCACTATCCTGAGTCTGCATGAGGTGATAACAGAATTATTGGGTATTCAGATAACAGAATCAGAAACAGGAAAAATAGGAAACCCCAGTACACTTATTATTTTTTTTATTATTATTTGTTTATTTGACAGGGACAGTACAATTAAACATTGCAACCAAACAGTTGGCCGATGTTCAAGTACATAAGGCTTGTAGCCATGGGCTAATTTGCAGCCTTCGTCCCTGGTTAGGCTTTTAAAAGGTGTTAGCATTAAGGGGGAGGGAGGTTAGTAACGACACACAGATGCATAAAAAAAAAAACAAGAGAAGTAAAAACAAAAAAAGCCAGTTTAGTGCTCACACTCTTGATTGTCTTTGAGCCATTTTTTCAATCTTGTGGAGAAAAGTGAAATATCAGTCTGTGACTTAAGCTGCAGAGGCATCTACAAAAGTAAAACAAGGGTAGAGCAGTTAAGTCCGGCCATTGGATGAAACAATGACTGAGCTACACAGAGAGAACAAAGGAGACTGAAAAAAACTCGGAATCCTTGAAAGCATATTATTAATCCATTTTCCCAACAGCTCCCAGGAAGACGGAGTTTCTCAGCTGGAATCCCCTCGACATCACAGAGCTACACAAATTGGTGCACAGTAGAGAAGCAGTTTTTTGTGTGTATGTTTGTTTTTTTTACTTGCCATATGGACACATAGGCGATTGTAGTTATTTATTTTGCCCCTATGTTAATTCCTTTATATATTGGACTCTAAACTGTGCAGTTAAAAAAATGTTCAGTGAATGTGGACCATAGGAGGATACATATTTTCCAAAATGAAACCTTTTTCAGAATGAGAGAAGGATCCATACCTAAGCATCATGTGACAAATGATTGGGTCTAGAAAAAAACAACATCACTGCAGCGCAGGGAGAACAATGAAAAAGTATAATAGACCATGTACTGTAGTGTTTTTTTCTTTTGTTCCCAACCCACTAGTCATCTGTCCAGGTTAATCAAGCTTAAGCTCTTCCAATTCTGATTATCTTTATTATTCACATTCATTCTCAATTTTCAGTGCATTTCTATGTAATAGTAAATAAAAAAACAAACCTACATAAACACAGAGAAGGTTCAACAGATGACAACATACTTAGGAAAAAGCTCCCCAAACAAGGTCAAAAATGAAAAATGCAACTCTAAGCAGCTGACATCATTGCTCAAAACTCCCAGCTATTCCATCTACGGGGCTCCACACAGCTGAGTAGACCCTAACAGTGAGGGGTCATGTTGCCTCTTCCCAAAAGATGAGGCCCTAGATCAGGATTCTAACTGGCAGCCATAAGCACAGCACTCCTGGGGTTGGATGACCTACATATTTAACTTTCTCCATCTGTCTGTACACACTTGCATCTCTGCAGGCTGCCACTCAAACCAGCAGGTGATGGCACTCAGCAGACACAGTAGGCTGTCTGTAACGGAGGCTTACTGCCTGCACACAGCACCCAAGGCTGAACAAAGAGGAGCATAAGGTGCTGCTACGATCCTGATCACATCGTAAACCTCAGATTTAAACACAAAAGCAATTCATTAAGATTCAAACAGCTCCGTGCAAACTGCAAAGTTAGAGCATGCAGTTATTTCAGGGGCATAGAGCTAATGGACTATTAGTGTTTGCTGCCTTAGGCTTGCTTTCTCCCTTTGCAGAGGAAGTATATTAATCGTTTCTATTTGTGACTCCTTGAAAGCTGCTGGCGGTGTTTGTCCCCCCTGTAACAAAAAAAAGCAACCAAAGCAGAGTCTGATGTGGCTGAAGTTGTCATGTTAACAGATAAACAGACTGCACTTTCCAACTACCATCACTATATTAATCTGCCCCCAGTCACTGGCAATATTGATAGGATGGCAGCAGTTGATGAGACAGCAGCAGTGATAAAGGAGGCACCTGAAGAAAGGCACAAAGCTGCTTCATGTTTGTTCCACTATGCTTGTCTTCTAGCCTAGAGGATAAATGATAAGATGGAACGGAGGTAAGAGCATCTCCAAGTCCGTGTTACGCTGTAGGCAACAGCAGCCTCAGAGTAAGAGCACTGATTGGAAAAAAAGAGTGACTTTTCCCAAAGTTAGGTTTGTAGTTTAGCAATAGCTTAGGACATCTTTAACTGTTGTTTGACATTAACCAGAGCTAAGACATACTTCCTTCCTCTGCCAAAAACAACCTTATTTTATTTGGTTTTTGGCAGCTGAGGGACTTTGCAACTGAGAAATGAAGGAAACAGAAAAAAAGTGGCTTGATTCTTCTGTAACACTATGCTAAGCTGGTTGACTGCGTTTGTTGTTGGGAAGCGGGTGTTTGTCTCAGGGGCTTTAAATGAAAACACATTTCTCTCCTGGCAGCAGCCGCATCATATCCCCATGCAAACAGCCAGCAGATGTGTCTTGATCCAGGATTCCCGTCTCGCCGTCCCATTTTCTTCCAACTTCACATTTACCTGATCGACTCCCATCCCAATCGGTGAACAAATGATCTCTCCTGAGTAACTGCCATTGTTTGGTTCCAGGCTGATAAGATAATTCATGTTGACTTGCTGCATATGGAGCAGTTGGGGACATGAAGCAGCTGTGAGGTTGCTTTGGACCCGCTGACGGCTGCAGCTGCAGCTGCTGAACAATTTGTTGCAAATGATTTTGGTAGCCAAATTCTTTACATGAATCTAGTTTGTATTATCATATTTGCATTCTTACTGCTGGTTTGTGTTTATGTAACTTAAATGCTATTTTAGAGGGATGATTAAGGATGTGCTGACCCAGGATGTGTGAAATGCCCTGTGCTGTTTTATGTTTAAGATTCCAGAATTTCCATCGATTCTTTCTCATCTGCATTCGCTGGATCTCGTTTTAACGCAGACAAAACCAGAATCCTGGTAATAATCTCTAAACTTAATTATCTTAAAAACATATAGAACATATAGGACATTTATAAGAAGGCGAAGATTCTCAGTCATCCAGGTCATACTCATTCCCAAAAAAAAGAGTTAAAAACAATCCACTGGACTTTGTTTTCCAAGTCTGAAGACGTTTCGCTTCCCATCCAGGAATCCAGGATGAACGGGTCCGTCCCGTTCCAAAGGGGTGGACCCGTTCGTCCTGGATTCCAATTTTCATGTTTTCAAAACAATAACAAGGTTTTGATGGGCTACTGTATCAAACCTCGAACTCAACGCTATTCCTGACATTTTGAATTGGGTGGGAAACAAAATCATCTTCAAACTTGGAAACAAAGTCCAGTGGACTGTTTTTAACTTTTTTTTTTTGGAACATTTATAAGAGTCACTGATATCTTAAATCATCAGTAACCTGTTGTAACAGAGACTGAATGTGTAAAAAGTTGTAGTGAGGGAATGCAATTCTCATCATGGCTGTGTACATAATGCAGCAGGTTTGTTGCATATTTGCAAGAAGTTAATCACTGGCTGTTAGTCATTATTATTATGTGTTTTGATTATACTAAAGATTCAATTATGGTGAAAAACATCAGATCCCTCTCTGACTGATCAGCAGCTTTAGTGTCAGTGACTAGTTAAACTAAATATATTGTAAATTGAGACAACATGAAAGTAAGATATAATAATACAAGATAAGTAACATATGAAATAACTTATAATCTTTTTGTGGCATTTAACTTTAAAACTGGGAAAATGTTCCTTTAATGGATAACGGGTTAATGGTGGGAAAGCGGCAACAAGGTTAATAGAAATCAGTTTAAAAACCTGACTTGATGACATGTTCCGCAGACAGAATTTTTGATCTCTTCTATAAACATATCTTAAAGATCTTCCATCCCATCTGTGAGACACCTACACATCTTGACAGTTTAACAATGCTTATTGCATTCAAGCGGGCAAAATAAATATGGCAAAGTCCTTCATGCAGGACTTAAGACTGCTTAATATTCATGCTATTATTTGGGATTAATTGCTCCATCTGGCTCTGTTCAAATTCAGTAAATAAAAACAAAAACAAACTCACACTCCCCCTCCTTCTGTTCTCCTTTACATGTTTGCTGTTTTTATTGTGGCTGTCAAGTACGATTCCTGAACGGTGTGGCTTGGAGGAGGAGGAGGCTGGACCAGACAGTCAGTACCGGAGGGAGAGCTGGGAAATGTGATCATTTTTCTTGGGTTCTGTCAAACGCTATAGGCTGCCTCATTTGTCAGTTCGGCTCCTTTGTTTCCACCAGGCTGGATGTTGTAGGATTAGGCTGAGGAGCAGGAAACAGAAACGCAAAGAAAAAAAAAATACGAGGGACAGTTAAAGCTAAATATTATAGTGCTCAATGATTCTTTAATGCGTTACAAAATTCAAAAATATTTGATGTAGTTTTTCATACATACTGAGTTGTCAAAAAATGAAGAATATATGCAAAAGAGGGGAAGGACGGAATAGGGGAGGCTGTTAAACTACACACACTTTCTTTCCTTTTTTTCCCTCCAAATCGTCTTGCAGTTTCACTTGAGTACTGTTGACCCAGTTTATCTCCCACGCAGGTGATTAATGCAACTTCACAGCAAACAAAGGTCACCTCTGGAGACATTGGAGCAGGTCAGAGCACAACTAGAGCTAAAGGAGGCGTCTATGAGGAATGTTACAGCTCAGATAATAAAATCTTCCTGGTGGAGCATCACTAAGTCTCTGGGGATCCAAGTAGAGTATTAAAAGAAACAGGAAAAGATGGACACAATTTAGGCTTCAGAATAACATGTTTAAAAAATATATATTTTTTGAAAACATCCATAAATTGATTAAATCTGTGTCATTATTGTATTTTTGTATCAACAATTCAAGATGCTTAACACCAAAACACCAATACAGTTAAGTGCATCACAGGAACAGATTTACACCTAGAGTAATAGGAGGAAATGGGAAATGAACCTGCAGCTTTTGCATTGCAGGATACCCTTCCTACCAAGCCACAGTCACCTCATGCAGAAATCTCTATAGTGTCTCCAACCATGCAGGTTACCCCTGCCTGTCCTGCTTTTCCAGACTGCATGCTGGGCAGGTCATTGTTGTGTCTCCTGTCCTACATATAAATTGTACATTGCAGGCTCATGTCAGGATGATGTAACGGTTCATAAATCAGTTCTGCACCTGCTTCCTCCTCTGGTTCGAACTTTCTTCCAAATATTTTACTAATCTCTATCGGAGAATCGTTCAACAATAACAAGCGCATCAAAACGACATTCAGGCTTCACGCTTAGAGTTACTTAATACATTATCAAGTTAAATAATACATGAAAAGTGTTAAAAATTCACTAAACTCTATCTCGTTCTAATCACTTTTTAAAACAAAAGGTGTTATTTTCTCTTTTTTTAATACTTGCTAGTATTTCTCTGAATGTACTCGCTTCACGTGGCTATGTTTATTACCTTTCCCTCAATTAGGCTTCCAAAAAAGTAAAAACTGCAGAAATCTGAGGGGGTTTCTTTACATTTAAGGTTAAACCCCCATTAGTTTAGATTTATCTTTGAATTTTCCGATATAAACATTCAAAGGTAGAAAGTGCAACAGAAGTGAAAATTCTGTATGCAGTTTTAAATTAATTCAGATTGCAAGTATTTAACATTTTGTAGAAAATGTGAAAAAGGCAAATGGAAATAAATAATAGTAAAATTGCACTCCCTTAATTTTTTAAAGGTCAAATGACTTGCTCAAACCTTTCTCCCTCACTTTTTATTTGGTACACCTCCAAACACAGGACGCAATTTTGGTTGGTAAAAACATAATTCAATAGCATGACTACACATTTGAAAAAGGCTTTGCTAATCAATGATGGTAGCAAAGTTTTTCACATTTACTGCATAAAATCATCATGTATAAAAATGATCTGCTTTAATAGTCAGCAGGTGTTTTGGATTTACAGAAAACGTGTGAAAGTGTCGGCATTCAACTGGGATCCAGAGATCATTTATGCTTGGATGTGTTGAGGATTACTTGATATCATACTGAGCCATTTCCCACTGGGTTTAAATCACTGAGATATGTTTTTGTGACGAGCATGAACAAAGGATTAGTGGTGGAATTTTTCTCAACTCTAAAACAAACAAAGCTCCTCTGTAACAGTTCCCTTCTGGTTGCTTCGTCGGCTGCTTCTGAATTTAGGTCATGGTGTTCTAGTAACAGTAAGGTGATGTGTTTTTATTTCTGCCAGTACTCCCAATAGCTCTGCTTATTTGGATGTTTTTCAGCTGTTTCCTATGCTTCTTCATTTCAAGCATGTGAAGGTAAATGGTTCCTTTAGCTGTTTTTTTTTTTCACCTTGCTTTGTGAGGAAAATACTTTTCTCCAAAGCCACATTTAAATCAACCACTATCTATAATTATGCTGCCTTTGACTTACTTTTTTTAGTTATCTAAATTATAATCTCTGCTTTCAGCAATTCTTCTAAAGCAAGCTCTCCCGAGGTATTCCAGATTCGTGGTTTCGCCTTCAGAGAAATTACTAGGCTAAATGAAGCTATGATTTTCTTTATGTGAGCCAGCTGCAGTGCAAATGGTTTTCAGTCTGACTGAAAAATCTGCTCATTTTGTGGAGATGAGGGTGAAGATGGAATGAGTGAACAGAAGCCATTTGGGCTTTGATCTAATCTTCTGATAATGTTGCATCAAACTCGTAACTTGTATGTGTGTTGAATTGGTGAAGATTTCTCTGTGATTGACTGTTGAGAAGACTTAAAAGGGATTAAAAAAGGAAGACTAATTATTCTATCTGAATGCATCTATGCATGTTGGAGTTGTACAGACAGAGAGAACATGGCAACATTTCAATTACTGACAAAGTTTGAATCCAACCTCATCTGTGGCATTTCAGTCAAAATAAAGCATTTTTTTAAATTGCCTTGGTAAAATGTTTGCAATATTTTCTGTCGTTTTTAGGTAAATGGGAAGGAGTTGTCAAAATCGAGCCATGATGAGACTGTGGAGGCCTTCCGAGCTTCCAGGGACCCTGTCGTTGTGCAGGTCATCAGGCGTACCCCCAGTGGCCGCCCTCACGGCCCCCCTCAGGAAATCCATGTGGTGGATGTTTGCACACAGACAGACATCACCTTTGAGCACATCATGGCGCTGGCAAAACTCCAGCCTTCGACCCCTCCTGTGCCTGATGTCTGTCCCTTCCTGCTCTCTGACAGGTATGTCCAACCTGAACCCAAAGGGATTTGTTTTATCCAGCAGTGCCTTGCAAAGGTACTAAAGGTCTTTTATCAAGCCTTTCAAACTCACCTACAGTTAAATATCACCCAACAATGCCTTTAGCGCCGTGTGTATTAATTTGTCGTGAAATATAAAACTGTCTATCTTTCAACCCAGAAGAAATACACTTGCTTTCAATGCAAATCCATTTCATGATGTTTACGTTTCAGATTACTTCTAAAGGCTGAACCAAGACCAAGACCTATATATTTTTACGACTTAGATATTAGCTTTAAAAGAAAAGTTTCTGACGTGTGCAAATTAGCTGCTAAAAGAGCCTCTTGGTCTACTGACTTTAAGCCGTAATCCTCGTGCTCTGCTTTACATCACTCCTTTCTGGTGGATGTTTTTAATCGGACAAACACAGCACTTTTTAATAAAAATAAAATTGTTTTATAAAACTGATTAATAAACAATGTCATGCTGCAGGNGGTTTGTTGCATATTTGCAAGAAGTTAATCACTGGCTAACTTATTTACTGTTTATGTATTGTTAGTCATTATTATTATGTATTTTGATTATACTAAAGATTCATTAAGGTGAAAAACATCAGATCCCACTCTGACTAATCAGCAGCTTTAGTGTCAGTGATTAGTTAAACTAAATACCCTATTTTCACGACCATAAGGCGCACCGTACTAAAAGGCGCAGTCTCAGTTATGTGTGCCATTACTGTATTTAACACACACATAAGGCGCACCGGACTATAGGGCGCGGTACATATCCTCTACTACGTTTAAATACCTTTACTGCATATTTAAAAATAGAGCGGGAGCAAAACTGAGTATGTTTGTGCTTTATTCATGTATTTATTACAAAGTATTAGTCAAACCTGGGAGCTGGCCGTGAGACAGACACATCGCTGATGACACAGAGCGCTGTGATCACTCCTCTGAAGCAGTTTATTGACGCATAAATTAACTTAAAATGCAGAAATCTGCCAGCAGAATATGTTCGCTTTTATTATCCTGGTGCCTGCAGTTTAGATTATTTAGATGAAAAACACCTACCAGCTGCCGCGGTGAACTGCGAGGAGGCGACCCGGCCAGAGGCTGCTGTTGAATGGGATCCTACTGACAGCGTACCGCTGTATGTGGGGGTCTGAGCGGCTCCGACAGCAATAATATTGGAAGGCAGGATAATAATCTGGATGAACTGACTGCAATGATTAAGTTTTCAGGTAGACTTTCTCACTTAAAAACATATTAAAACTACTTTGTTCCCACTGATGACAGCAAATATAGCTGCAAGGCAAAGAAAGGATAGTGAAGCTCCGCCCAACGTGCGTCTGACACACTTTTGCACCACGCAGCCAGAGCAGCAAAGCTGCTTCAGACGCACGTCAGAACTAACTGGTACCAGCAGCAAAACTGAAGCAGCAGACGCGTGAACGTAGCATTACTTTGAACGGCCGGTTCACACCGATGTCAAGCGGTTGAAGTTCCTTTGTCAGACCTCCCGGAATAACAGCAAGCACAGCATTCATTTGTTTCACCATGTTTTTCACATCGGCTGTGAGATGGGCACGCATGGATTTTACAGATTAACAGCGATGGTGATGCGTGGAAAAAAACCACCTGGTCTCCTTACATACACCTCCCTCAGCCACTCTTTCATCATCTCCTCAATGAGGAGATGAGGAGTTCTGCATAAAGCACATACCTGTTCTTTTATACACAATCCACGCCCACACTTCCCCCTTTAACATACTCATGGTGGTCTCTGCAACGTCCACAGTAACAACATACATAGGGCGCGCCGCACATTTTGAGGGGAAAAAAAAGACGTTTATATGCGCCTCATAGTCGTGAAAATGCGGTCTATTGTAAATTGAGACAACATGAAAGTAAGATATAATAATACAAGATAAGTAACATATAAAATAACTTATAATCGTTTTGTGGCATTTAACTTTAAAATTGGGAAACTTTAAAAACCTGACTTGATGAAATGTTCTACAGACAGAATTTTTGATCTCTTCTATAACCATATCTTAAAGATCTTCCATCCCATCTGTGAGACACCTACACATCTTGACAGTTTAACAATGCTT
>NW_015152053.1:117708-120137 GCF_000732505.1 Cyprinodon variegatus | reverse complement strand
GGCATACAGGAGCGGACCTCCCAAGTGCCATCATTCCATGCCATACTTGGGCCAGAATAAAAGTGTACATCGGCCCACATTTGGTTTAGTGCTGGCTGATTTGGCCTGTTTTTGGTTGACATTTGGCATTGTGCCGGCTTTGTTGTGGCCCACTTCTGGCATACAGGAGCGGACCTCCCAAGTGCCATCATTCCATGCCATACTTGGGCCAGAATAAAAGTGTACATCGGCCCACATTTGGTTTAGTGCTGGCTGATTTGGCCTGTTTTTGGTTGACATTTGGCATTGTGCCGGCTTTGTTGTGGCCCACTTCTGGCATACAGGAGCGGACCTCCCAAGTGCCATCATTCCATGCGGTATGTGGACCGGATGAACATGTCAGATGTGGGCCAGATATGGACCAAAAGAATTTTGCTATCTGGGTCTGGTTTAGTCCATGATCCAAGGGAAGAAGGAAAAGGGAAACAAAAATAATTGCATCCTACCGCAAAGCTGCGGTGATCCGGTGGTAGCTCGCCATCCTGACGTGAGACAGTGGGGGGGAAAAACCCCCGACCTAAACGACGTCATACATAAAAAAAAAATTAGCACTTTACCAAAGTTAAATTGCTATCCAACAACTAAACATAAAAAAAACATAATTATATTCCAAATAGTTTTTGTCAGGAATCATTCAGTTAAGTTTCAAGTTAGCAACATTAATGTTACAGCTCAAGTAAAAATATCAAAGTCAGTCAAGATACCAAAAACAAAGTCAGACAAGTTATCAAAGTAAAGTGCACTTTTTAAAGTCTATCAAATTTTAATTGACACTGATGTCAATTAAAATTAATTTACTCGAAGTCCATTTCAACAAACATTGAATAGGTTTCTGGATTTGTTGCGCAACTACATAGAAACCAATCAAGTGCAGAGCTCCATTGGCCGTTCACAAAATTAAAATAATAATAAGAAAAATGACTAAAAGTATCCATAAAGGACAAAATCAAAGGGCTTATCTAACGCTTTAACGGCATATCTTTCATTCGGCCACATTATTAACAAAAGAAGTTGGTTTTTTAAACCACAAAACCGTTTAAAAACGCCAATACAGAAGTTATAAGGGGGCGTGTCGCCGCCGGGTTTCAACTTAAAAAAAAGACAAATAACAAAGGATCAACAACTCACCGTCGAGTGGTTGTCACAGCACACTTAATGCAATGCTTCAGTTGTTTCAATTTAAGTCGATCTCCCAATATTCTTCGGCGATTTAGGAAAACGCCAACATGAGTAGCTAGCCACAGCAGTAGCAGCAACAGAGGAGGTCCGAGTTCACCTTTGACCCAGAACTTATAGCGTGCTTCCCGGTTTGACCCGCCAAAATAAAATGCGGTCGATTATTTTCTGCAGGTTACAAATTCAAAAAATTGTTTGAAGGTCTTAAATATTTTGAGATGCTTGGCTGGCAGGGACTGGGGAGCAGATAGACAATCACTAAAACAGATTTACACAGGTATGGTAAGATCTAACATAAACTTTGGTTGAATAGTTTACAGTTCAGCAGCTAAAACACATCTGGCTGAATTAGACATTATCCAACACCAGGCATTAAGATTATGTACTGGAGCATTTAAAACCACATCCACAGCAGCAATGCAAGGAGAAATGGGAGAAATGCTGTTGGATTTAAAAATAACAAAACTAGAGATAAGTTATTCGTTAAATCTACAAGGTAATAACTCTGATCATCCAAATTTTAAATGGTTGGAATCATTTAAAATTGATTCCAACCAATCCTGCGGCGCACGCAAGGTCCCCCTGCTCAAGAAGAAACATGTACAGGCCCGCATGAAGTTCGCCATTCACCACCTGGACGACTCAGAAGAGGCCTGGTAGAAGGTGATGTGGTCAGATGAGACCAAAATAGAACTTTTGTGGCCTTACCTCAACTCGTGTTTGGAGGGCAAAGAACACCGAGTACAACCCAAAGAACACCATCCCCACCGTCAAGCATGGTAGTGGCAACATCATGCTTTTGGGGTGCTTTTCAGCCAAGGGGACGGGACAACTCCATGGTATTGAGGGGAGGATGGACGGGGCCATGTATGGTGGAATTCTGGACCAACATCTCCTTCCCTCAGTGAGAGAGCTGAAGCTGGGTTGAGGATGGGTGTTTCAGCATCGCAACAACCCTAAGCACACCGCCAAAGAAACAACAGAGTGGAAGAAGCACATCAAGGTTCTGGAGTGGCCTAGCCAGTCTCCACACCTGAATCCAATTGAAAATCTTTGGAGGGAGCTAAAAATTTGAGTTGCCAGGCGACAACCTCGGAACCTGAATGATTTGGAGGCTGTCTGCAGGGAGGAGTGGGCCAATATCCCTGCTGAAATGTGCACAAACCTTGTCACCAACTATCAATGATGGGAAGTAACAAAGTACAAATACTTCG
>NW_015152053.1:107537-116533 GCF_000732505.1 Cyprinodon variegatus | reverse complement strand
TCTCAGGTCTTTAATCAAGATTCAGACAAATCCATTGACTCTCGAGCTTTGCTCAGTTTAAGACAAGGAAATCAGACTGTGGCAGACTTTTCTATTGACTTCCGGGTTAAAGCCGCAGCTTCTGGTTGGAATGAGTGTGCACTTAAGAGTGCCTATTTTAAGGCTTTAAATGAAGACATCAAGGACGAACTTGCCACAATCGACGAACCAGCTAGTTTGGAGGACTTAATCAGGTTAACCATCCGGTTGGATAATAGACTTCGAACTAGAACCAGTTCTAGGCAAAGAAGCCATAATTTTTCTGCTGCTGCTCCCGCATCTAACAGCACTTCTGTTTTTTCTAAATCTCTAGAGCCCAGTACCAGACCAAGGATTAAGAATCAATCGGCATCCGCTTCTGTAAGGTCAGTGCGATGTCTCTTCCACCCCACAGACCATATGACTGCGCCATTGATCTGTTACCAGGAGCTCCCCTTCCCAGCAGTAGACTTTTTAATATCTCCAAACCTGAGAGAGAGACGATGGAGAGATACATCAATGAGTCACTTGCTGCTGGGATCATCCGACCGTCTTCGTCCCCTCTCGGTGCTGGCATTTTCTTCGTGGGCAAAAAGGATGGTTCTCTCCGACCCTGTATAGACTACAGAGGGCTGAATCAAATAACCGTCAAAAATAAGTATCCCTTACCATTGCTCGCATCTGCTTTTGAACCCGTTCAAGGGGCAACGGTGTTCACTAAACTTGATTTAAGAAATGCCTATCATCTTAGAATAAGAGAGGGAGATGAATGGAAGACGGCATTTAAGACCCCCATTGGCCAATTTGAATATTTGGTCATGCCTTTTGGTCTGACAAATGCTCCTGCCTGTTTTCAAGCTCTAGTAAATGATGTTCTCAGAGATTTCCTCAACGTTTTTGTTTTTGTGTACATCGATGATATCCTGATCTACTCCAAGAACCTGTCTGATCACAAGAAGCACGTTCGTCTGGTCCTTCAAAGACTGCTTGAAAATAAACTTTTCGTAAAAGCTGAGAAATGTGAATTTCACCAACCTTCTGTCACTTTTCTAGGTTTTGTGCTCGAGGGCGGGCAGGTGAAGCCATCTGAAGACAAAATAAAAGCAGTTTTGGACTGGCCTACTCCCAAGAACCACAAGCAGCTTCAAAGATTCCTGGGGTTTGCTAACTTCTATAGACGATTTATCAGGAACTACAGTCAAACAGCTCAACCTCTCACAGCTCTGACTTCTGTTAAGAAAACGTTCCACTGGTCTGCAGAAGCCGATGCAGCTTTTAACAAACTAAAAGCTCTCTTTTCCAGCGCGCCCATACTGATTCAACCCGACCCCTCTAAGCAATTCCTATTAGAGGTGGATACATCTGATTCTGGAGTGGGAGCTGTGTTGTCTCAACAATCCGTCTCAGACCAAAAAACTCACCCTTGTGCCTTTTTCTCACGCAGACTTTCTCCACCAGAGCAGAATTATGATGTTGGTGACAGAGAGTTACTAACTATCAAGCTAGCCCTGGAGGTGTGGAGACATTGGCTTGAGGGCGCTGAACACCCTGTCTTGGTTTGGACGGATCATAAGAACCTGTCATATATCCAGTCGGTAATGAGATCTAACCCACGTCATTCCCGTTGGTCTCTGTTCTTCTCAAGATTTAATCTGATCATATCTTACAGACCCGGTTCCAAGAACATTAAGCCCGACTCTCTTTCTCGCCTGTATTTATCCGATAAGCCTGAAATACCCGAGCCTGTTCTCCCTGCCACTTGCACGGTTGGAGCCGTTTCCTGGGAAATCACTGATCTCATCAATCTTGCCTTCGCTTCTGAACCTGACCCAGGAAATGGACCTCCAAATAAAACTTATGTACCTACTTCTGTCAGATCCTGTCTCATCCAGTGGATGCATGCAGCTAAGTTCTCAGCCCATCCAGGAATCAGTAGAACCATTGCTCTCATCACACGACGTTTTTGGTGGCCGTCCCTTCACAACGACGTGACGGAGTACGTGTTGGCCTGTCCTATCTGTGCCAGGAATAAGCCGACTCACCAACCACCGTCTGGGCTGCTACATCCTCTGCCTGTTCCGTCTCGCCCATGGTCCCACATAGCAGTGGATTTCGTTACCGGTCTCCCAGTTTCCAAGGGTATGTCAACCATCCTCACCATAATTGATCGTTTCTCTAAAGCCTGTCATCTGGTTCCCCTCAGGAAACTGCCCACTGCTTTCCAGAACGCTCAGCTATTGGTCAAGCATGTGTTCCGTCTTCATGGTATTCCACAAGAGATTCTGTCCAATCGAGGTCCCCAGTTCATCTCCCAGGTTTGGAAAGGTTTCTGTACTGCTCTAAATTCAAAAGTCTCTCTCACTTCCGGATATCATCCACAGTCAAATGGCCAAACG
Organism: Cyprinodon variegatus; assembly: GCF_000732505.1. Classification (NCBI taxonomy): domain Eukaryota; kingdom Metazoa; phylum Chordata; class Actinopteri; order Cyprinodontiformes; family Cyprinodontidae; genus Cyprinodon; species Cyprinodon variegatus. The sequence continues at coordinate 114,119 of NW_015152053.1, read as the reverse complement.
GAGAGGATGAATCAGGAGCTAGAATCCACTCTCCGTTGCCTGACATCCACTAACCCGACTGACTGGAGTCAGTATTTGTCATGGGTAGAGTATGCCCACAACACACAAAAATCTGCTGCTACCGGCCTGTCTCCGTTTCAGGTATCCATTGGCTATCAACCACCACTCTTCCCTGCAGATGAAAAAGAAATCTCCGTCCATTCCATCCACCAGCACATCCGCCGTTGCCACAAGGCGTGGAACGAGACAATATCTGCTCTAAACCGAACTGCCGCACAGAATAAAAAATTCTCAGACAGAGGGAGACGTCCTGCACCCGAATACATTCCTGGTCAAGAGGTATGCCTCTCCACACGTGACATCCTGCTAAAATCCATGTCTAAGAAATTATCCCCTAGATTCGTCGGACCATACAAGATCACCCAAGTCATCAACCCATCTGCTGTCCACCTGCACCTGCCACCTACTCTCCGTATACACCCCACCTTCCACGTCTCACAGATCAAGCCTGTTCTCACCAGTCCTCTGTGCCCTCCGTCCGACTCCCCTCCACCCGCCCGGGACATTGACGGTCACCCGGCTTTCACCGTTCGCCGGATCGTGGACTCCCGTCGCCGGGGTTGCGGTTAGCAGTACCTTGTCGACTGGGAGGGCTACGGTCCGGAGGACCGCACCTGGGTTCCAGGGTCCTTCATCTTGGACCCATCCCTCATCGACGAAATCAAGAACTCTCTTCCGTCCACTTCCTGTGGACCGCCAGGAGGCGGTCGTTGAGGGGGGGTACTGTTGGGATCTGCCACCTTTCTCCAGCAGAGAGCGCCCTGGATCTCCTGAGCCAAAGCCACCTGCACACCTGAGGCTGATTCATCTCATCAGGAGACCAGCTATATAAGCAGAGGCTTTACTTCCCTTCAGTGCCGGAGTGTTGACCAGTTTTGGAAGACCTGATTGAAGTCTGGAGCTCTGGAGGAGCTCATGTTTGGAAACCTGCCTGCCTGCTCTGAGAAGCCAAACCTGAAGAACCTCAGCCTGCATCTCCCTGTCAGTTCTCTGGAGAGAACTAGGAGAACAATCCAAGGTCTGAACCTCACTAGTCTGAAGCCAAGCTCTGCCGCTGCTAAGCTCTCTGCTGAACCATCAGTCTCTGGACCCAACTGGTTCCCTCTCTCCACCGATAAGTCTGAACGTCATCAGGTACAATTCAGTATCAAACTCTGTCAAGACGTCACTGCTGCCTGGCTAACCAAACTGTCCCTCTCTACAGAGAACTCTGTGAATCCAGTCCCGGACCTGTACCAGAATCAGTGCAAACAAATAACTCTGTGTGTTTATTCAAATAAACTGCTGAACTTTTATCCAGTCTCCTGTGGTGTTCTGCATGTGGGTTTAATCAGAGACCCATCATGACATGTACTTTGTTACTTTTACTTGAGTAAAGAAGTTTAATCAGTACTTCCACTTTTACCAGAGAATTTTTTAACACAAGTATCTGTTCTTTTACTCAAGTATGGAAAGTGAGTACTTTTGCCATCTCTGCCAACTATAAAAACTGTTTGACATCTGTGCTGGCCAATAATGTTTTTTTTTAATATATATTAACATGCTGTTTGTCCAGGGTGTCAAATACTTGTTTTTCCTAATCAGATGGTTATCAATTTTAATAAATTCATATGATGTGATTTTCTGGAATTTTCTTTGGGATTCTGTCTCTCACTGTTAGAATGTACATATGATTAAAATTATAAATTGTTGCATTCTTTGTAAGTGGGCAAACCTGCAAAATCAGCAAGGGGTCAAATACTTATTTTCACCAGATCTGTCACTTATGGAAAAGAAACAAGATAAATCGTACACGGTAGATAGTAATTTAGTACAGTTATATTTAGACAGTTATTATCAATATATTTACATTTATACAGATGCATTAAAAATAACAAGGAAAATAGGAATAGCTTTTTTAATACCAGAATTCATTATAACAATAGGAAGAGGAATTTCAGATGGATTCAGTATAAAAAGGGGAAATGTTGGCAAATATTATTAATTTTACAATGGGTAGAAGATATAAAACCATTAAAACCAGTCATGTGTTCAGATTCAGGCTGTGCATTATTAAGTTTAAAATATAATCAGTCAGATAGTAGGATGGACATTTGTTATTCTTACATTATTCAGAATAAAAATATGGGTTTGATTGTTGTATTTGTGTGAGTTCCAGCACATATTGGAGTAGAAGGAAACCAGAGGGCAGATAAAATGGCAAAGAGAGCAATTCAAAATGCTGTTAGTTTTACAGTTAAAAGACGTAAATCGGAGGGAAAGAGTTTTATTAAAGGGAATCTGTGTAAAAATGGCAAAAAGGTGGGATGAAGAAAAAGCAGGAAGATGGTTTATAAAATTCAGAAGATGTTTGGAAATAAGAAATGGAAGATGAAATAGAAAGGAGGAGAGAGAGAGATAACGAGGTTAAAATTTGGGCAAACAGGACTTAGTTTAGTTTAGTTTATTTAGGATCCCCAATAGCTGTAGCAAGCTACAGCTATTCTTCCTGGGGTCCAACAACAAAACATGAAATAAAAAATTACAAATGAAATAAAATTATGTGGACATTAAAACAACATCTCCCATAATCTATACATATAAACATACACACATATACACATACATATATAAATATACATATATACCAATATACATAAACAGAAACAATCCAAACTAATCACAACAAACTACAAAGCACAGCAAGTGAAGAAGACTGTGTACTCCCTCAGTCCTAATCGTGTTTTACCTCTATATTTAATAAATGTTCTTTCAATGATTTTTTAAATTTCCTTAAATCAGTTATCAGTTTAATGTAATTTGGCAGTAAATTCCATGCTTTCATACCTCTATACATAACAGTTCTGTTTAAGGCATTTGACTTTACTTTAGGCAAACTAAAGTTTCCTTCAGTTGCATGCCTAGTCATGTCATGTCATGACTAAATTAAACACTTCTCAAAAGCAAACTACTGGAAAATGTAATTACTGTGGAAAATCTGAAACAATAGAAACATTTTTACTGGAATGTCATCAATATGAAAGAGAGAAGATATACGAGGAGAGAGTTTGAATGTATTAAGGAAAATAATAATTTATTAGATATTTTGAGTAAACATGTGCAAATAATTATTTGATTTTTAAAGAAATATTTTTTTTATAGAATTTGATTATAGAGAGGGTGAATCTGTTTATGATATAGATGGGTAGAATACAAATTTATGCGTAAATGTGTAGGTTTTAGCTTTCTTTTTTTCCCTTAAAAATTATATTTATATTTATTAGTAGATAGTTAATCACAAACCACAATCCATACCAGTAAGTGTTGCTAATGCTATTAAATATTTGTTGCCAACTGTCAAAAACTCCAACAAGAAGACATCCGGAAAAAATGGAAAAATGGAAAAAAACAAAAGAAGAAGAAACCAGGCTCGTTCTGTGCGTGGCGCGTGTTTCGAAGTCACTTGTGGAGAAATGTCCTGGGCTGTGAGTAGCGAGGAAACAGGAAGCGATTCTTGTGGGATGGAGGTGGAAATAGTGAAAACGAAGAAGATTGGAAGAGAGTTGCGTCAAAAAATGAGAAACAGCGGAAAAAGCAGAGATCAGTTGAAGGGGAGTCCAGTTCAGAACATTCAAGTTATGATCAATCTAGAAATTCCACAGGAAACAAACAAAATGAGTACAAAGTCATATTCAAGGTAGTTTATCAGAGAGACTAAAGATTGGAATCCGGTTCACATAACAAAAACCATAAATAAACTAGTAGGAGAAGTCCTCAGTGCCAGAATCCTGTACAGTGGAGACCTGCTAATAAACTGCAGAGACCGCGCCCAGCAAGGCAAAGCTATTCGGATTAACAAGATGGAGGGAAAAGAGTTCAGTGCAGCTTGGTGGAGAACAAAAAGATCAGCAGGGGAGTCATTGAAGGAGTTCCTCTAAGAGTTTCTGAAAAAGAGATTAAAGAAAACATAAGCGGTGCAAAAGTAAAAGAAGTAAAACGGTTAAAAACAACAAGAAACGGAGAAAGATCTGACAGTTTATCTGTGTTAATTAAATTCGAAGAAGAGCAATTACCAAGCAAAGTATTAATCGGTTACATCAGCTATAACATTAAAATCTACAATCCTCCACCTTTGAGATGCTTTAAATGCCAAAGATTCTGACACATAGCAGCAGTTTGTAAAGGAAACAGAGATGTGGAAGGTGTGCTGGAGAACACGAATATGGAAAATGTGGGAAAGAAGCTAAAATAAAATGCTGTAACTGTGGAGGAGAACATTCTGCTGCTTATCGTGGCTGTGAAGCGAGCAAAAGGTCTGAGGAAATTAGAAAAATGAAATTTGAGCTCCGAATAACTTAAGCTGAAGCTGAAAATAGGATCCCATCTCAGTTAGGAAAAACCCAAACCAACAGTTCAGCACACGGCAAATTCCAAACCTCTGGAGAAATGTCCCAAAACTGAAGAAGATTCACTGACTGTAAAAAAAAAAAGATTTTGTTCTATTCATGGTTGAAGTGATCAGCTGTAGTGCACAGACGACAAGGAAAACCAAAAAAATATATATAAATAATAGTGAAAGCTGCAGAAAAATATCTGTAAGTTATGTTGAGCTGTGCTCTCATTATAGTTTATTGTGAACCTCCGTCTGCAAGGGCTGAAGGACACTATCCTGATCGCACCAGGCACATATGATGACAGTGATGATGAGAAGAACGCGGAGGCATATGCGGAACTCATCCAGTTTCTGGATGAAAAGAGCTTGTCCCTGGTGATGCGTGAGGCGGCAGATGATGGGCGAGTGGCACTTAGGATGCTCCGCGGATATTACGCAGGAAAAGGAAAGCCTGGAGTGATAAACTTGTACACTGAACTCACATCACTACAAAAATCACCTATGGAGAACGTCACTGAATACGTGACAAGGGCAGAGACTGCGATCACCGCTTTGAGGAGCGCAGGTGAGACGCTCAGTGATGGATTGCTCATAGCGATGGTACTGAAGGGGCTACCAGAAACTTTTAAGCCTTTTACGATCCATGTGTCTCAGATCAAGGACTCAGTGACTTTTGCCGAATGTAAGACAAAGCTTAGAAGTTTTGAGGACATTGAGAACATGCGTCCATCTACGTCTGAAGATAACGTGATGAAAGTATGCGCTAAATTTGGCACAAGATGAGCATAAGAAAGTGCGCAGGACAGTGACACTCTGGACATTGTATGTTTTAAGTGCGGCACCAGAGGCCACATCACCAGGGCCTGCCAGCGCAAACAGTGGTGTAATCAATGCAAAAGCAACACGCACACCAATGCTACCTGCAGGCGAAGGAAGAAGCAGCGGGACACCACACCTTCCAGATCAGGGACGCGGAGCTGCAGGTGCCAGACATCAGGAGAAAGGGAAATTTACACAAACTAGAAACAGGGGGGCAGACACCAAGGCTAAAGCACCACTAGAGATGGTGCACACAGATTTAGCCGGTCACGTTGATCCTATGTCCAGAGAGCGTCATAAATATGCACTATCCTTCACAGATGACTATTCTAGTGCAGTGTTTGTTTACTTTCTGAAATATAAAAGTGACACAGTGCAAGCTACTGAAAAGTTTCTAGCAGATATGGCACCATATGGACAAGTTAAATGCATTAGATCTGATAATGGCAAAGAATAAACTTGCAAAGGGTTCCAAGCATTATTGAGACGTAATGGTATTAGGCATGAGACCTCAGCCCCATACTCTCCACATCAAAATGGTACAGCTGAGAGGAACTGGAGAACTCTCTTTGACATTGCCAGGTGTATGCTAATCCAGAGTGGGCTACCAAAGACGTTGTGGACGTATGCAGTCCAGACAGCATCTGTAGTGAGCAATAGGTGTTACAATAAGCGCGCGAAACAGACTCCTTACTATATGTGAACAGGCAGGCAGCCCAATGTTTTCAGGATGCAACCATTTGGACAGTCGTGTTACACATATAAGCATCAGCAAAAGGGAAAATTGGACTCAAAATGTGAGAAAGGAATTTTTGTGGGTTATGATAAGAACAGCCCTGCCTATTGGATTTATTATCACAGCACCAGAAAAGTTCTGAAGCACAGACTTGGTAAGTTTATAAATGGAGCAAATACTGAGATGCTGGATGTTGATGAGGATGATTTTGTGATAAACAGACAGGCTGTCAAGACTCATATTAGCTCACAGGTTACTGTAAAAGAGGGAGAGACCACATCAGAGCAAAGTAGTGAACCAAAACAGGATGAAAACCTACCTGACCAAAGGCGATACCCTGTAAGAGAAAAGAAGAGGCCTGCATATTTCAGTGAGTGTCATGATTGGCTTAAGAGACTTAACCCACATGCAGAACACCACTGGAAGCAGAGTAAAAGTTTAACAGAGTTTATTGAATGGTTTCACAGAGAGAACATGAACTGGTTCTGGCACAGGTCAGGGACTGGAATCACTGATGTCTGCAGAGACGGATAGTTTGATTAGCCAGGCAGTCAGATGATTTGTCGGTGAATTAATTCTGAAGATACCTTGAAGA
>NW_015152053.1:99272-105121 GCF_000732505.1 Cyprinodon variegatus | reverse complement strand
ACAAGTTTCACTTTTTAAATGGAATTACTGAAATCAATCTACTTTTTCATGATATTCTAATTTTATGACCAGCACCTGTACAGTCAGACACAGGGTGTGAACTATGAGGAGCCTTTTTCTCCTACTGCTAACATGCACAAAAAGCAACACAGGAGGATCTAATTGTCCACCAGATGGATGAATAAACGGCCTGTTTGCATGCACCGATTGAATTTGAGATCTATATGGAACAGCCACAGGGTTATGAAGTTAAAGCTAAAGGAAATGACAGACTGGTTAGTAAATTGGAGAAATCCCTGTATGGACTTAAACAATCAGGACGCAACTGGAATAAAATGTTGCCTGACTATCTATAATTTGGGTTGATGATTTGATTATTGCAACAAATGATGACATGATTATGAAAAATGTAAAAGATATGCTAAACTCTCACTTTAGAATGAAAGACTTTGGACGTTTAATTCATTTCTTAAGAATTGATTTTGAACAAACCAAAGACTGTGTTAAAATGTCTCAATGTACATATTTGTCAACAATACTGGAGAGGTTTGACATGCAAAACTGTAAAGCTAGGTCTACACCGTGTGAACAGAGACTAGATTACAGTGAGGATGCTGAAACATTGGAGGATGTGAAAAGATACAGAGAAATTGTTGGTAGTCTGATCTATCTAGCTATTTGTACGAGACCAGACTTGTGTTTTGTAGTGAGTAAATTGTCACAGTATTTTATAAAACCAACTACTGAGCAGTGGACTACTGTTAAACGCACTCTAAGGTTCTTAAAGGGGACTGAAAGCAAAGTACTCAGCTTTCAGAAGTACACTGTTAATGGCATCATATATGCATACAACGAGGCAAATTGGGCAGCTGATGTAAGTGACCGAAGAAGTACATCCGGTTATTGCATCAGTCTATCCAAAGATGGTCCCTCAGTCTCATGGAAATCAAAGAGACAGCCCACTGTAGCTTTGTCAACTTGTGAAGCTGAGAATGTGGCTTTGGCTGCAACCACACAAGAGTGCATCTACCTGCAGCAGCTCTTAAAATCATTTGATGGTCGAGAATACAGATGCAAAATCTATGAGGACAACCAGGGAGCTATAGCATTAGCTAAAAATCCTGTACAGAGACAAAGATGCAAACATGGACATTAAATACCATTTTTGTGAGGTCCATGTTAAATTCAGGCTGGATTACCCTAGAGTACTGTCCAACAGATCAGCTGGTTGCTGATTTAATGACCAAACCAGCAACCAAATCAAAATTGTCAATGTTTAATGGTTTTCTTTTTGGTAAAGTATAAAATGACTGTACAGAATGTCTTATGAAGAATGTTAAGTTTTGGGTGTATAAGGCTGAATTTGTGTTATTGACAATGTTATGAAATGTAAACAAGTGGGGGTGTTGAGCTGTGCTCTCATTATTGTTAATTGTTCTGTGGTAAAGATGACATCACACTTGCATGCTCACGGCCTCCCCCTGTGTGGGAATAAATGAGTGTGCCCGTGAGTGAACGGTGGTCACACGAAAAGGAATCTCAGACTGAGTGTGTCTTCAATGGCTACGTGAAAAGCTGCGTTAGAGACTCAGCTAACGAGTTAAACAATATTTAAACTGGGAAATGGGTAAAAGCTTGATGGGAAAACCAGTAGGACCATCAGAAACTGGCAGAGTGACAGTGATTAAAGATAAATTAGAAATTATGAGGGCAAACATGATCAAGTATTTATTATGTTGTGTTCAGTTAAATTTATTTATTTTCTATTTTTATTTTTTATTATTGAAAAAAAACAGAATAACAATGACAAATTCAACAATATGTCAATATTGAACATTACAAGAAACAAATAAGATCACAACTCCTATTAACTCCAATAAAAAATTACAGGCTGGAAAAAAAAATAAATGATTAAGAAGAGGGGACTAACTGGAATTCTTTCAATAAATCGGATAATTCATTTGCTTTAAGGTTCTGCATCTTCTTCAGACGTCGGTTAAAGGAGGAAAGTTTGTTTTTGACAGCAGAGAATCACGGGGAGCATTTTGCATAATGACATTTATGGATATAATATTTGGTTATAATCATCAAAGTATTAACTAAGAATTCCACCTTTTTTTCATTAATATATAAATCAAACCGAATTATTTGTAAGGAATTGAAGTCCACATTTATAGATCTAGAAGTTAGAAAGATCTGAAGTTGATCCCATAGATTTTTAACTTCTTTACATCCATAAAACAAATGATTAGTAGTTTCCAACTGAGTTGTACAGAAACCACAATTCCCAACATTGAATTTAAATCTCTCTCTTAAGTACTCATTGAAGGATATGTGTAATTTATTATTTTAAATTGTAATTCTTTATATTTAGGAGGAATTGGGAATTTCAAATAATTTGACCTAATTTTGATTATTGTAGATTTGTTAAAATGTTGTAAGAGAAATGTACGTTTAGTTGGACCAGGGTTCATATTATGTATAAAATATTGATTGAAGAACCTTTTGGTGCATTTATTATCTCTAATGTCCACATGCTCATTATGAAGCTTATGGAGTCTTAGAATAGAGAAATTAGATAATCTGTTTTTAACTGACATAAGAGGAACATTAGGTATGCAATGCATAACTTTATTGTAACTTGTTAATGAACAATCAGTTCCATGAAGCCTGTTGAACTCCTCCAAACTTAAAATATCACCATTTCCATCCATTAAGTGAGAAATTGACCAGATTTGTTTATTCCACCAATCCTTTATAAATATAGATCTTCTACCACATAGAAAGGCTCTGTTGTTCCACAGTGGGACATTATGAGGGCTTATGTGCTTGAACATTAACTTCCAATCTAGCAGAACCTGTTGATGGAAATGTGAGAGTTGTAGGGGGAGTTTAGATAATTCAAAATCACATTTTAGAAGCAACTCCATACCACCCACACTTTGAAACACAAATGACGGTATAACAAACCAAATGAGACCACCATTAAAAAAAAAAGCCTATTTATTTATTTTTCTGGGTGTATCATTTCCTGTGTCCTTGTTTTACTCCATATCAGTAGGTGGCGGTAATGCACTTAACATTAGTTTGCCAACCGCCATAAAACCTCCCAAGAAGAAGAAGAAACCGGAAAAAAGAAAGTCAGCTGACCCGACTGTCTCGTCTTTCGCTGTCTGAGAGACTTTTTAAAAAATATTTCGGGGCAGTTTTTACACAGATTTAATTAGTTTGTTCGGTTCTGGGAGCTGAAATGCTGCGACCGAAAGCTTTGACCCAAGTTCTGAGCCAAGCGAACACCAACGGAGTCCAGAGCACCCTGTAAGTCTGGAGCTAGGCTGCTAGCTAAGCTGCTAGCGGCTAGCGGCTCTGTTTGCTATGGAGAGACCAATCCTCACTGAAACTATTAATAATTGTTGCTGTTTGTTCGGATCCTCAAACCGTTTTTCTGCAGGACTGAGAACTTTTATTAGAGAAATTAGATCAGGATCCTGAAGCTGGTAGAAAAGTGAGCAAAGGGGTTAAAGTGTGGAGATCTGCATGTTTCTGCGGTCAGATGTGAGCTTTGTTTCCCGCAGCTTGTTGAACAATGAGGGATCTCTGCTGGCTTATTCCGGTTATGGAGACACAGACGCCAGAGTCACCGCCGCCATTGCCAGCAACATCTGGGCCGCCTACGACAAGAACGGCCACCAAGCGTTTAATGAAGACCAGCTGAAGTTCATCCTGATGGACTGCATGGTGAGACACGCCTCAGGAAGCTGCTGAGAAGCCTTCAGGAGATTGGAGCCATTTTTCTGTTTGTTCCTCAGGAGGGGCGAGTGGCCATCACCCGGGTGGCCAACCTGCTGCTGTGCATGTACGCCAAGGAGACGGTGGGCTTTGGGATGCTGAAGGCCAAGGTGAGGAAGGTTTACTTTTTAAAGATGACAGCAGCTGCTTCCCACCAGAGCTCGTTCTGAACTGTTCTGTCTGGTTTGCAGGCGGAGGCGCTGGTTCAGTATCTGGAGGAACCTTTAACTCAGGTGGCGGCATCGTAGCGGATCCGCGGCTGAAGCTTCTGAAAACGGACCCCTGGATCGGGATCCTTAATGAGCATCGGATGTTGGAGGTTTTACTGAAGGACTCTGTGCTTCTCCAGCTTCTCTCACTAACCTCAGTCCATCCTGGGGAAGATGTGATTCTGTGAAAATGTGTCTAAATAATAAATGTTGTGAGAATATTTCCCTTTTTCAGATGAATTGTCCAATAAAGAAGATTTTATGGAAGAGTTTGTTCTTCTTTCAGGCAGCGATGAGCCGCCATGCAGGTAGAGCGTAAAAACAGAACCAGGTCTGTTTGGTTTTATGATTAATTCTTCCAGGAACAAATTTAATACATAAAGGATTTAATGAGCAGCGAAGGCAGATGATTAAAATCATTCTGTATTAATGTGGAAACAAACCTTTTTTTAATCTTTGTCATTTATTCAGTTAATTTGATTGTTTTTGTTCCAGATACACAAAACTAACCTCCCATGGCTTTTTTTTTTTTTTTTTAGTTTTCTAATAAAAATCAGGAAGAATCTAGAAGTTAAACCTGGATTAGAGTTTCACTGATCATGTGTAAAGAGTTTATTCTAATCCTGAGAAGATGATTTAACTGAACTGGGAAACTTGAATCACAGCTTTTCCACTTTGGTCGATTAAAGAACCAATTAAGGTCGATTAAAGAACGGCTTTTCTTTGGACTTACGAACTCTGGCTCCTTCATTTATTCCAGAAAAGCTCCATCAGCCCCGATTCTCTGGAAGAAAGTCTGGATTCTATTTGGTCTCGGAGCTTAAAAACAGGGTTGAGTTTGTTGCAGTGGCTGCTGGTGAAATCCCAGCACTGAGGGGTTCCCAGTCCAGATCTACAAATTAAGGAGTCATTTCCTGCACATCATGTTTCACCTGCTTTATTTGCTCAAGCTAGAAATAAAACTAGAATATCAAGAGGTTGTTAATAATTGGAAAAGGTTTAATCTCTGAGGATGAGCTGATCTATCAGAGCTTCTAGAAGTGATGATCTGAGCTTCTGAACATCAAAGATGATGTTTTCTTGGAGAATTAAGGTTCAATTCCTGGTTCTTCCACCAGGAGGAGCCTCAGCGCTTCACCTCAGGTTCACCTGCCCAACCTGCTGGTCATGTTCCACGCCTCCATCACCCTGCAGCCGCTCCCTACCTGAAGGGCCGCCCACCGCAGCACAAGCTGGAAGCGCTGCTGTGTGCTGTGCAAACAAAGCAGCTCTGTTGACTGAGCCGGAAGGACAGGAAGCTGCTGACAGGCGTCCATGGGGAAGGACAGATCTGCAGCCGTCGTCTGTCCTCTTTAGAGAAGCAGGCGGGTCTCAGTGTCGTCTTACATCTAGACTTTAGACGGCGACAGCACTGAATGGAAACATGGGATCAGATGAGGCTTACAACTTTGTGTTTAAGGGTGAGTTCCTGATTTCATCCCTGATATCTTCTGCAGTTGCTGTTGAAGGCCTTCTTCTTCTTCTGCCTCGTTTCTTATTAACCTTCTGGCCTTTCTGACTCTGCTGGTTGTTAATAGAACGTTCAATGATTGCAGGAACAAACAGCCAATCATTGACCTCCTATCACTGTTGGCTCAGATATGAGGGGGCTAACGGTGATGATGACATCACTGCAAAGCTGAGCAGTGATGTCATCAAGTCTTAGAAAAGAGAGTTCTTCCACTGAGGATGATTAGTGGCCTAGTTAAAGTTCAGAAGTCAGGTCTCTATTGAAACACAGTGAGCCACGGATGCAACTCTGTCTTTAGAAACGGTCCAAATGGATCCAAATATTCAGAACCAGACAATAAA
>NW_015152053.1:93933-98063 GCF_000732505.1 Cyprinodon variegatus | reverse complement strand
TTCATCAACCGTCATCTTATGTCAATTTATAGATCCAGATCAACCAGATCACCCAATAATTTACTTTATAGGATTATCTTCTCCTGGATGAGCAGCTAGAAACAGTAGATATTGACTCTTCAGCAATCCCTCACACTAAGCATGCTTGTAGCGACAGTGGAGAGGAAAACCTCCAGCAGAACCAGGCTCAGTGTGAGCGGCCATCTGCTGAGGCCCACTGTGGTTCAAGGAGACAGAAGCAGACATAGAAAAACAAGCATAGAAGCACCGATCTATAAATACGTTCAATGTTAGAAAAGCTAACGGTAAGCTAGCTCTACAGGTAGCTCTGTCTGGGAAAGCCACAGTTAATCAGATGAACTCTGACCTCCAACCCTGAAGGCCATAACAGCGAGGAAGAGAAATTGATTCTCCCGGAAACTCTCCAGGTTTTTCCAGGTTTCCATGGGATCAACCAACCTGGAACTTCAAGGTCGCTTGTCGTGCATTTCCATAGAAACCTGCAGGATTGTTTGCTTTAGCAGTTACTCAGTAGCAGAGGAGAAAGAAGCTCCTCTAAAGATTAAACAATAATAAGAACAACCTGGGAAACATTCTTCTTCACTTGAACTCAATACTTCCAGTTAAACACATAGAAAATACATTTTAGATATTATTGGCAATAGAATTTCTTTTAAAAAAAACCATCTGGTTGAAAACATTGTGAGGCATCCCTGCCAGTGACTGAAATCTAAACTCTGTTCTAACAATAGATCAATCACATGATCTGAACGTCTGCAGGCATCTTTGGAGGCTAGAAGATCTAAATGACTAAATTAATGGAAAATAACACAAAATGTTCAAATCCTGCCAACAAACATGTGATTTATCCTCCAATGCTGTGAAAACCAGGTTTGGAAAAGGCCTAGTTCCGTTAGACTAAACTAAAATGTGCTGAAATATCCAAACATTTCCATTTCATCTCAGCAGCTCAAAGTCTAATGAAGCTTCAGACTAAATGGTTTTGAGTTTTAGACTCATCATAGACGGACGCACACGTTTCATCAAGTGCAAAAACTCACATTTTAAATGAACTATCCACAAACTATTGATGCCTCAGATGCCTGAACTTTAGGCTCTAAAATACATTTTTAATTCAACATTAGATACTATTGATACTCCAGTCACTGCATGTTTAAGCAGCATGATAACTCGAACCCTTAAACAGACAGTGGAAGATTAGAACTAAAGTTAAAACAGCAAAGAGGCAAAATTCAACCTGTGATGTTTGAGGAGAAACAGGACTGGTTGGTCAAACTCTGCAGGTGAAAGCAGAGAATATGGAGGAGTGAGGATGAGGATGGAGGAGGAAGAGCCCAGCTGCTGGTAGACTGAAGGTAGCGACAGAGCGCCACCATGTGGAGCTTTAAATCCCTGCATTCATTCAGCCTTTTCCACAGTTTAAGGTCCATTTCCTAACAACGAATCATTTCTAGCTGATTATATTCATCAATCAGAGCAACTGGAATAAAACAGCTTTAAAAATATCTACTAGTTGGTTAAACAAAAAAGTTAATTTGGTTTGCTGTGAGCAATAAGTGAAATTATCAGATCTTCTCACTTATTGTTTTAAAACATGGAGAGGGACAATTCTGCAATAATGATGGCATTTATTTTATAACAAAAGAAGGAATTTTCCAATCAGATCAATCAGTTTTCAAACATGACTTTCTCTGTTTTCCATGTTCCAGCAGATTATTGCATTTCTCCCCAGCAGCCTCCAAGTTCTGCAGACGTCTGATAATCACCATTTATTAAGGCAGGAAACACCTGAACATCCAGTGGGTCCTGAGGAGCCAGTTAGAGAACCACTGTTATAGAGCAGCTACATTATTTGAGAATTTCGAAAACACATTCAGTTTATAGGAAGTCAATCAGATAAAAATCTTTTTTACAAAATAGATCTGATCAAATAATTATCTTATCTTATTATTTACATGCTGGTGAAGATTCTCAGTCATTCAGGTCATAAAAAAGTTAAAAAAAAACAATCCACTGGACTTTTCATCCAAGTTTTAAGATGTTTCTCTTCCCATCCGGGACGTTTTCTTCAATTCAAAATGTCTGGATTTATAGAGTGGACCTAAAAAGCCTTGTTTTAGCTTAGAAACGATGCATATCGAACCCAAAGAACAGGTCCACCCCTTAGGAACGGGGAGTCCTGGAGGTTTCTGTTAGGATGCAAACCTGATACTGATCAATGCCTCTGAAAGGGGGTGGGGGGGGGTCATTATTGGCCTGGCTGACCAGGTGAGATGTCCTGGTCCACTGCATGGCGATCATGGTAGCAGGGAATATCCAACTCTATCGCTGCCTTGTAGCTTTTTAAGAGCAGGTTCAGTTTGCATGTTTTCTAAGCCTAAACCAGGCTTTGTTTTTGGTCCACTCTATTAAACCTGGAACTAAACGCTATTTCTGACATTTTGAATTGAAAAAGCTTCCTGGATGGAAGAGAAACGTCTTCAAACTTGGAAACAAAGTCCAGTGGATTGTTTTTTGGACTTATTAATGAATTTATTGAGCTTTGGTAGCATTTACAGTTTTTTGATAAATACAACCGATAGTAACTGAATGAAGCTGCAGACAAATTTAAAATCCACTTCCACTAAAAACTGCATCACTAAGGTTTTCTACGCAGGTAACCCTGCTGCTCCTCCACATCGAGAGGAGCCAATTGAGGTGGCTTGGACATCTGGTTAGGATGCCTCCTGGACGCCTCCCTGGTGAGGTGTTCCAGGCACGTCCCACCGGGAGGAGGCCCAGGGGGAGACCCAGTGGGAGTCCCAGGGGGAGACCCAGGGGGAGACCCAGTGGGAGTCCCAGGGGGAGACCCAGGACTAGCTGGAGGGACTATGTTTCTCTGCTGGACTGGGAGCACCTTGGGATTCCCCTGGAGAAGCTGGACCAAGAGGCTGGAGGGAGGGACGTCTGGGCCTCCTTACTGAAGCTGCTACCCCCCCCAACCCGACCCCGGATAAGAGGAAGAAGATGGATGGATGGATGGATGGATGGATGGATGGATGGATGGATGGATGGATGGATGGATGGATGGATGGATGGACAGACGGATGGATGATGGACGAAACAACCAGGGTCCTGGGAATGCAGTAAAAATAATAAGTACTTCCCCATCCCTAAAAAAAACAAATCAAACAAAAAAAGTACTGAAGGACAATAATCTAATAAATGTTCTGTGTTCCTTCCCACTTTTGCCCAAACTAAATATTTGTACTTGTGGAAATCCTGGAAGTTTAGCCCATCCCAGTTTGAAGCTCCGACCTTAATAGGTCCTCAGGAATTCTCTGTTATTTGATAACTCTGGGCCGGTGAAGCCACGCCTTGGTGTCTGAATCAGCCAGCTATGACTGAAAGCCAAACAGTCACTGAACTTTGCAGAAACTCTTTCAACGGGTCAAGATTAAAGGAAGTAGCTGCTGAACTTGTTCCTCCTGATTCAGAGCCTCCTTCACCCCAAACCAACAGTTTCACGATCTTTGGCTGATTGTTCCTCAGGCTTCCTGGAGATTGGATCAATTGAAGGGAAATGAAACCTGCAGTAAATTCACAGCCATCAAAGGGATCCTCCTGAGAACCTCTGGGGGGTCTGATGAAATTGGTGGCTTCTAAGTATCTATTGTCTCTACAGAAGCCCAATCAGTCATGATGTTGGTTTTGCAATATTTATCTGTGGGCTGAGGTTTAGATAATTTCTCAATAATATCCTTCTTAAAGTCTCAGACAGCTCTGCCTCTGGATTTATGGAGAAATGACATTTGAGGGCCACGCCTAGAGCCCGCCATTTTGTTTACTGTGTTGCAAGGAGACGGTTTGGTTTGCTTTATAAGAAAATCTGCTGTCTATTGGGATCTCTTCCAGTGGTCCTAATTGGAGAATCTGGTGTTGGGAAGAGCAACCTGCTGTCCAGATTCACTAAAAACGAGTTCAACCACGACAGCCGCACCACCATCGGGGTGGAGTTCAGCACGCGGACAGTTCAACTCAACAGCTTCACTATCAAGGCACAGATCTGGGACACGGCTGGTCTAGAACGCTACCGGGCCATCACATCTGCGTGAGTACCCCTCACCTTA
>NW_015152053.1:90363-91557 GCF_000732505.1 Cyprinodon variegatus | reverse complement strand
AATTTCACAGATACTACAGGGGCGCCGTTGGAGCCCTGCTGGTCTATGACATCACCAAACATCTGACCTATGAGAGCGTGGAGCGCTGGCTGAAGGAACTGTACGACCACGCTGACCCCCACATGGTGGTGATGCTAGTGGGCAATAAAACGGACCTGGAATCAGAGCGATCTGTGCCCACAGAGGAGGCCAAAGACTTTGCAGGTGAAAATGCTCCCATTCGTTCATGAAAGAGAAGTTATTACAATAGAATAGAATAGAATAGAATGGAATAAATTAGAATAGAATGGAATATAATAGATTAGAATAGAATATAATAAATTAGAATAAATTAGAATAGAATGGAATATAATAGAATAGAATAGAATAGAACAGAATAGAATAGAATATCCTTTATTGTCCCAGAAAGGGGAAACTGTTTTCAGCCACAAGAAGTTTATAGAAAAAATGGTCATAAAAATGTGGACCTTAGAAAAATGTATAATAATAACATAATAGTGAAGAGTTAAAATATAAACAATAAAATAAAGTGTTTTATTGGACAACATCATATATTAAAATGATCTTTTCAAAAACTCATTTGAAAAATTTTTCAAATGTCTTAAAATCAGTTGGAGCATTTAAATAAGATGATCTTCATATAGAATGAGGTTTTTTAGCCAATACAATAAAATAATTAGATATAATATACTTTAAAAAGATGACAGAGATGTTATTTTGTTATTTTAAAGGTTGATCATCTTGTTCGTTTGGTAATTTTTCTAATTTTCCTGTTTAAATGAGGAGGAACACAGTTTAGAAACGGTTTTATTGTTTTCCTCGTAGAAAAGAAAGGCCTGTTGTTTCTGGAGACTTCGGCTTTGGAATCAACTAATGTGGAATCAGCGTTCAACACGGTGCTGGAAGGTGATCCGCCCCGTTCAGCTTCATCTCTGCTTCTTCATGTCTCCTTCACTGATTCTTTGGTACTAAACCAGTTCCTGAATCACTTCTTCACTTCGGTGGTGTTTGGCAGTGATGGGGAGGTGGGTTGGAGGTGGGTGGAGTAGTCATTAGTAATGATCATCCTCACAGTGGGACACAGAAATCTGAGCAATCCTACTTTAGAGAACAAGTGGTGTTATGAACAAACTGAACTAGTTTAGCTGTTTTTCAGTCCCTTAGCTTTCCTCTATAGGAGCATCATTTACATCT
>NW_015152053.1:81099-88829 GCF_000732505.1 Cyprinodon variegatus | reverse complement strand
ATAACAGAGCTGATCTGAGAGTTTCCTCCCATTCATGAAGGAAGCGGCCGGACCGCCTCCTCCTGTATGATAACAGAGCTGATCTGAGAGTTTCCTCCCATTCATGAAGGAAGCGGCCGGACCGCCTCCTCCTGTATGATAACAGAGCTGATCTAAGAGTCTCCTCCCATTCGTGAAGGAAGCGGCCGGACCGCCTCCTCCTGTATGATAACAGAGCTGATCTAAGAGTCTCCTCCCATTCGTGAAGGAAGCGGCCGGACCGCCTCCTCCTGTATGATAACAGAGCTGATCTAATAGTTTCCTCCCATTCAGAGCGACTGACAGCAGGCAGCTGCTAGACTTCTTGGTAAAGACTTCATATTGTTCGCTCCCACAGTGTAAACCTAGCTAAGGCAGCTGTTAGCCTCTCTGACTAAAAGAAGGGAAACTGTTATAACAATCAAAACCTGAGTAATCAGCTGATCTAGAACAGTTGTTTCTATGTCCAGCCAATAGATGTTTCAGGTCCGTTCAGCTGTCCCTCCTCTCTCTGTCTCTCCAAACTGAACCTACTTCATCTGATGTCTACTATTCACAGCACACTGACTGCTCACATCTGCTCCACACATCCACTCTGTCAATATTGAAGATTTGATTCTTTTGACACACAGAGATTCACAAGAAGGTGAGCAGCAAAGAAGTGATCCGAGGATCCATAAAGGCGGTGACCCTGAACAGCTCCAGACCAGAGGATGAGGAGGAGAAGAAGCCCTGCTGCAGGAACATCTGAACCCACCAGGACCCCCCCTCTGATGCCGGGGAGAAGATGGCAGCTGACATGGAGACTTCATGCTCCTAAACATACGGGCTGTGGTTTGGCTTTCTAATGACTCATGTCTGCATTTCAAAGCCTGAATATGAAGGATGTTTCTGGAAACTAACGTCCAGCTTCATCCAAACTGGAAGGAAGCATGGAAACCTTGGAGCAAAGCTGATGCCTGAATAAAGAAATGTTCACATAGAGTCTGATTATGATGATGAGTGCTGTAAGCTAACCTCCGTAAGCTCAATCATTAAAGTCTTTGTTTTTTGCTGAGAAATAAATATTCCTGCAGGCTGATGATTATTTTGATCTTCTAACCAAAGAGTGTGAGAAGAAATGAATCTGATTTCACTTCATTATTATTAAATGTAGTTTTTTAAGTGCGGCTGTTTGGAGACGGGAGCCGAGGGATAATATTTAACGGAGTCGAGCTGCAGACGGAGCCCCAGCTTAGCTGCTTCTGTTAGTGAATAAAACAGTCGACTTTTAGCAACATGATAATAAACTGAAAAAATATTTAATAATTGGAGTTAAAGGAATAAAGGAGGATCTTTTATTTCCAGGTGGATCATCTCAATCAGTGGTCCTCCTAACTGTCAATCATTCTGTTCATATGTTTGCATCAGGCCGTCCTACGCGCTCGTCCCGTTAGCCATCTTTTTCTTTCAGGCGTAGATCTGTGGTGAGCTACGGTTTCAGACGGTCACTGAAGCTCACCTTTCTCACCGCGGTTCTTTGAAAATGGCCGACGGTCGAAAGAGAAAAAGTGTCTACGAAGTGGATGAGAAGAAAAGAAAGGCCTCAGTAGAGGCAGATATATCCCAGAATGCTTTGCACTGAGAGCTCTCCTCGCGAAGCATTCTGGGATTTGCAGTCACATCGGCCGGCGGTTGCCATAGGCTGTCGCTACATGACAGCGGCGCCCAAAAACAAAGATGGCGCAGGCAACACGCGGTGGAGGAGGAGTTACGTGACCAACGGAGCAAAAAGCAATGATCATCATGTGCATTTTCTTTTTTAAGTGGAGAGGGCGGGACTTTTCAAAAATTAGTGAAAATCCTCCTGCAGTAAAATCTAAAGACTGAGTCTGTTTTATGTAACGGTTCCTGTTCTTCAGGTTTCTGTAGTTTATTTTGGGTTGAACTCCTGCTGAGTCCCATGTGATGCTGAACTGGAGGGAAACATAGAACCAAAGCATAAAGATGGACAGTATTCAACTGTGACTGCAGATTTTGGATCGCTGCAGCGGACCTGTCAGGCTGAATGCAGCTGGATCCCCAACATCAGCTTTACTGGTCGGATATCTCTGCTGGGGAGCAAAGAGAGAAAGCAGCATCCAGGTGGAGCCCAGGGACTTTAGGCTGGTTTCTGTTCTGTGTGGCTCTATGCTAGGATCTGCTGCACGAACCAGATCATAAACTCTCCAGCTGAATGAAGGAACAAACAAAACAAAGCGAATCTAAAAAATGAGCAGAAAATGTTCTACAAGAAGCAGTGTGCACAATGGTGAGCAGATAAACACCCAGAAGGTGATAATGAGTGAACAGCTCTGGTGGCAGCAACGTTAGTCTGTGGTTAAACATCAGGCAGCGCCGCTTCCATCTGACCTCCAGCATCTAGAAACAAAGGTGTTGATGGCAGCAGCACAGCTGATATTTCTCTCCAGGATGGAGTCACAGCCAAACAGGAACAGACCAGATGAAGCTACTATGAGAAAAAGCAGAGAGAGCAGAACGTTAGAGATTGAACTAACAGATTCTGCAGAGTGGGAGAATAGAGATAGAATGAAGCAGAATGATGAAAAAGGGGTCCCTATGTCCTCCAGCAGTCTAAGCCTATAGCAGCAGAACTATAGAGATAGATCAGGATAACCTGAGCCACTCTAACTAGAAGCTTTATCAAAAAGGAAAGTTTTAAGCCTAGCCTTAAAAGTAGACAGGGTGTCTGCCTCACGGACTAAAACTGGTAGTTGGTTCCACAGGAGAGGAGCCTGAGAACTAAAAGATCGGCCTCCCATTCTACTTTTAGAAGTTCTAGGAACCACTAGTAAACCTGCAGATTGAGAGCGAAGTGCTCTGTTAGGAACATAAGGAACAATCAGATCTCTGATATCAGATGGAGCTTGGCCATTTAAGGCTTTATATGTGAGAAGGAGGATTTTAAATTCTATTCTGGATTTAACAGGAAGCCAATGAAGAGAAGCCAGGATAGGAGAGATATGATCTCTCTTTTTCATTTTCATCAGAACTCTGGCTGCAGCATTTTGGATCAGCTGAAGGCTTTTAACTACAGTTTGTGGACTTCCTGATAGTAAAGAATTACAATAGTCCAGCCTTGAAGTAACAAATGCATGGACTAGTTTCTCAGCATCACCCCTGGACAGGAGATTGCTCATTTTTGCAATGTTCCTCAGATGAAAGAAAGAAATTCTAGAAACCTCTTTGATCTGGGATTTAAATGACAGGTCCTGATCAAAAATAACACCAAGATTTTTTACTTTATTATCTGAAATCAGTTTAATCCCATCCAGATGAAGTGACTGACTAATCAGCTTCTTTTTCAGAGACTCTGGTCCAAAGACTATAACTTCTGTTTTGTCTGCATTCAGAAGCAGAAAGTTAAGAGTCATCCAGGTTTTTCTGTCTTCAGACATGCCTGTAATCTATGTAATGGGTTAGCTTCATCTGGATTATAGACAGATATAGCTGGGTATCATCAGCATAACAGTGGAAATTAATCCCATGCTGTCTAATAACTCTACCGATTGGGAGCATGTATAAAGTAAAGAGAATTGGTCCTAGCACTGATATCAGTGATATGTGGTCAGAGATGAAGAAGCTTGAAGCAGAAGGATGATCAGACAGATGGAAATCTGGACAGAGTCACTGAACTAAATCCATTCTTCAACATTCTCCATTCAGTTCAGCATCTTTCTCTCCTGCCCACAATCACATGGACATCCTGCTCTCCTCTGACATTCACTCTCCTGTTTCTATTAATTTATTATCAGCCAGACCAGCAGGTGGTGCTGCTCCCTCCACCTTCCACCGGTCTGTCTCTAGAAGTCAGTAAAGAGGCAACTGGAGAGACTGGGTGGTGATCAGTCAGCAGGTCCTGATGGAGTCAGAGTCCTGAAGGCCTGAGCAGAGCAGCTCTGTGTGATTCTACAGAACCTCTACAACCGTACCCCGAGATCCCACATCCTCTGTCACTGCTCTGCCGCCCCCGGCCCCCCCGGCCAGACCGCCTGCGTAAAGCCTACATCCTCCACTGTTCCTCCCACCTTCTCCGCTCCAACTTCCCTGGAGCTCTAGGAGAGCATGCGCAATATTATTATTATTATTATAAAATGAAAGATTCATTTAATTTGAAACGATAAAAAAAATCCCCATCATCATCCAGCATATGTGCAGTTTCTTATCGCTGTGGAGATGGAGTTGATGATGTCATCATCCACCTGCTTCAACAAACTCACTGTCATTTATCCACTCTGTATAACATGTGAGGGGCTTTGTTCTGCATTTTTGTTCCACAAGGTTCTGTTTTGGGCCCCCTCTTATTTATCTTGTACATCAACAATGTTAAACAACATTTCCCTGATGCTAATATGCATTTTTATGCTGATGATACCATTATTTATTGCTTTGGGTCGTCTCTTCAACAGGCTATTCATTCCTTACAGAAAGCCTTTGTTTCAGTACAGTATTCATTTATTAGTCTTTAATTGTTTCTTAATCCTGACCAAACAAAGTTAATGTTGTTTTCGATTAATAGGAAGGTGCCTCAAACCCGTCCAGCAGTTTCCACTCTGGAGAGGAATGTCACTGAGGTGGAACATAAATATAAATACCTTGGAATTGGAATTGATGACTCCCTAACCCTGTGATGGACAGGCGACGTGTCCAGGGTGGACCCCGCCTCTCGCCCATCGATTGCTGGAGGCACCAGCACCCCTCGCCACCCCACTCAGGACAAGCGTGTCATATAATGGATGGATAGATGGATGGACTATAAAGATAACAGATATTATCTATTTTATCTGCATCTATAAAGTGACCAAATGTTATCTGGTTGATCTGGATCTATAGAGTGACCTGAGATGATCTGATTGATCGGGTTCTATAATGTGATCTGAGAATATATGCTAATGAAGATTCTCAGTCATCCAAGGCATAGTCATAGTTATAAAACTTTTTCTCCAGGTTTAAAGACATTTCCCATCCAGGAAGCCTTTAAAATTCAAAATGTCAGAAATAGTGTTGAGTTCCAGGCTTTATAGAGTGGACTAAAAGCAAAGCCTTGTTTAGGCTTAGCACACATGCAAATGGATCTATCAGGTCACCCGAGATGATCTGGTTGATCTGGATCTATAAAGTGGTTAAAGGTGATCTGGTTGATCTGGATGTATAAAGATAAGAGATTATCTATATAGTCTATAAAGACCTGAGACAAGAGGTGAAGTTTGGTGGTATAACCAAGTTAAATTGATTCCCATTTGTTTTTCATTGTATTCCAATAGATATTGTTCCTTGTTTGTGTTTTTTGTTTGTGTTTTAAATGTTTCTTGGTTTTATAATTTTTTTTATACTTTTCTTGCAGTTTTAGATGTATCAAGGTTCGTTTTTAATAAAAACGGAAGTCATGTACCATTGATATAAGGAGTAAAATCATCTAGAATATGAATTAATTTTAATTTCTCATTATTATATGACAACTTTACTTGCCATACCATACCTGTTGCTTCGCGACGTCATACAAGTTGGCACCCCGGCACCTGACTCAGTACCGACAGCCTAGCCGACCTATCAGGTTAAGGTAAGTGAGAACACGGAAGTAACAATTGGCCAATAGGAGCGGGCAAGGGGCGGGGCTTGATGTTGACGTTACGTCGCAGGTCTGATCATGACAAGTGTCGGAAGAAGAGGAAGAAGGCGCTGAAGTTTGTTGTCTTGTGGTTTTTTTATTGATCAGTTTTCCAGGCTTCCAGGTCCTTCTTTGGACTCTAACGGTACTAATTTAAAACAGACCGAGTCTGAAGTCCTGATCCGGAATCGGTGCTTTAAGGGACTGAAGTTTGTTGGACTTCAAGCAGAGAAAGAATGACGCACAAAGAGGACGAATATGATTACCTGTTTAAAGGTGAGTGGCTGTTTCCTCGCTGCTTTTCCACCTGTGGACAATCAGAGGGCCAAGCAGCTCTGCTCGGTCTGCCTCCGAGGCCGAACCGGACCGGACCGGACCGAACCGAACCGGCCAATTAACAGCGATTCTTGTCTTTTTATTTCTCTGTAAGCATCGTTTGATTCAAGCTCGGTGACGTAATCATCTGGGATGCAGCCGCTTCCGGTTCTGGAATCAGGGTTTAAAGCAGGCAGGCAGGCACACCTGGCCTGAATGCCTTTAATCACCAACAAGCTTATTTAATCGTTTTATTTGGTGACCTGGTTACCTGAGGACCTGTTCACCTGAGGACCTGTTCACCTGAGGACCTCCTATTGGTCAGTGGAGAAGCAGCTTTGTAATATTCAAAGAGGTTTCCTGACGGAGATGTTTTGAATTTCAAATAAAGTCCAAACATTTGTTTCTGCTTTAAGACATTTCTGATTTCACCGGAAAGCTTCGACCATCAAAAGAAACAAAGTTTATGTTTTTTTATTAATCTACTGCTGATAAATGTTTTCTGTTTTCTTAGATGCAGGTTATTGTTTGTTTCTTTGTTTGTTTGTTCTAGTGGCTTTTTCTTCACTTTGATGTTCAAAGAAAACCTTCTTAGATGTTGCCTGTGGAGGTGAGGCTACCTGAGCCGCCATCCGTATCGTTTAGTAGAAGCAGTTGGACGTGATTCACTTTGGGCGTCTGTCGCATTCAGGACCTCAAACCAGCTGGTGTTGTCAAACTGGAAATACCTGCATGAAGCCACAAAGAAGCTCCGCCCCCAACGTTAGGGATCCAGTGAGACTCAGCACAGAGCTTCTCATGTGACTGATATGAATCTGTCAGCAGGGCAGGAATCCTTAGTCAGTCCTGCAGCTGCAGACTGGGGGGGGTCAGGTTGGGTGAGCTGCAACTGAGTCACAAAGACGTCTCTTGGTGCCTCAGCCCAGGCTGCAACGGCCTGAGATGTAAGACGGTCCACGTTAGACCCGTGAGGGGGACGTCAGACGGGCCACGTTAGACCCGTGAGGGGGACGTCAGACGGGCCACGTTAGACCCCTGAGGGGGACGTCAGACGGTCTCCGTTAGACCCCTGAGGGGGACGTCAGACGGGCCACGTTAGACCCCTGAGGGGAACGTCAGACGGGCCACGTTAGACCCGTGAGGGGGACGTCAGACGGGCCACGTTAGACCCCTGAGGGGGACTTCAGACGGTCCACGTTAGACCCCTGAGGGGGACGTCAGACGTGGCCACGTTAGACCCCTGAGGGGGACGTCAGACGGGCCACGTTAGACCCCTGAGGGGGATTTCAGACGGTCCACGTTAGACCCCTGAGGGGGACGTCAGACGGTCCACGTTAGACCCGTGAGGGGGACGTCAGACGGCCCACGTTAGACCACTGAGGGGGACTTCAGACGGGCCACGTTAGACCCCTGAGGGGGACGTCAGACTGGCCACGTTAGACCCCTGAGGGGGACTTCAGACGGTCGACGTTAGACCCCTGAGGGGGACGTCAGACGGGCCACGTTAGACCCCTGAGGGGGACTTTAGACGGTCCACGTTAGACCCCTGAGGGGAAATTCAGACGGTCCACGTTAGACCGCTGAGAGGGACGTCAGACGGGCCACGTTAGACCCCTGAGGGGGAAGTAAGACGGGCCACGTTAGACCCCTGAGGGGGACGTCAGACGGTCCACGTTAGACCCCTGAGGGGGACGTCAGACGGTCCACGTTAGACCCGTGAGGGGGACGTCAGACGGCCCACGTTAGACCA
>NW_015152053.1:76191-80023 GCF_000732505.1 Cyprinodon variegatus | reverse complement strand
GGGGATTTCAGACGGTCCACGTTAGACCCCTGAGGGGGACGTCAGACGGTCCACGTTAGACCCCTGAGGGGGACGTCAGACGGACCACGTTAGACCCGTGAGGGGGACGTCAGACGGTCCACGTTAGACCACTGAGGAGGATGTCAGACGGACCACGTTAGACCGCTGAGGGGGACGTCAGACGGGCCACGTTAGACCGCTGAGGGGGACGTCAGACGGGCCACGTTAGACCCTTGAGTGGGACATCAGACGGTCCACGTTAGACCCCTGAGGAGGATGTCAGACGGGCCACGTTAGGCCCCTGAGGGGGACATCAGACGGGCCACGTTAGACCCCTGAGGGGGACTTCAGACGGGCCACGTTAGACCCCTGAGGGGGAAGTAAGACGGGCCACGTTAGACCCCTGAGGGGGACTTCAGACGGGCCACGTTAGACCCCTGAGGGGGACTTCAGACGGGCCACGTTAGACCCCTGAGGGGGAAGTAAGACGAGCCACGTTAGACCCCTGAGGGGGACGTCAGACGGGCCACGTTAGACCCGTGAGGGGGACGTCAGACGGTCCACGTTAGACCCCTGAGGGGGAAGTAAGACGGGCCACGTTAGACCCCTGAGGGGGACGTCAGAGGGTCTGAGTAGTCCCTGTCATGGGCCTGTCCTCTGAACTGTGCAGTATCAGACATTATGTGTCTTTTAGTCCCATATTCTACATCCTCCGTCTTCGCTGATGGTGAATTTTTATGGCTTATTAGGCGAAATAAAGCATTAATTATCTCAGGTTTTGCTTCGATGAATGAACAAATAATAATATCGCTCCTGCTCTCCTTGATTTCCAAGGACCTCAAAGCGGAGCGAGAAGGGAGGAACCGCCGAGGCGGTAGGCGTATCTTTGGGCAGGTGGTCTTAAATGGGGCGATTACGGAGGATTTGGGATTTCAGTGTCAGTGTTGAACATTTCTGCTGAGGGTGTGTGGACAGGTGTGCACTGCATTGGACGAATGTGCAGTGAAGCTGCACCTATCTGCTGACGTTGGACTTGGGAGGAGTTGATGGTTTTTGTCCTCCACCCAAAAAGAATGAAGGTGTGTCCTCTGTGCTCAGGTGTCTCCCCAGTGGACACAGATCAAACGCCTCTAGTCCAGCAGTCAGTGAGCAGCAGAGACATAGAGGACGGCCAATATCGGCGTCTCAGCAGGACGGTGGGCCCTTTGTGGGACCGACTGGCTGGTCCACTTGGTCACTGGGAAGTTCCCAGTTTGGACGCCGTCACTACTGGCTTTAAAAGGATCAGTGAGGCTTTGATGCAGCAACATCTGATCAGATCAGACTTTCCTTTGGTTCTAAACAGTCTGTATTAATTAGCCTCCTTCCTTCAGCCTCTCCTTTCTGGCCCTTTTGTTTCTAAAGCGCCTTATTTATTTATTCAGTATTTTAAATGTGGTGCCCATCAATACGTGTTTTAATGTTTCTCATATAATCAGTGTTTACTTGCAATATGAATAAAATAAACTATTAATTTCAGTCCGTTTAAAACGCTGAACTAGTCTAAGATGAACAGACCTTCATTCTCCTCCACTGTTTCACCTGCATGGAGGCGGAACTGTCGTCTTCTGTCCATCTATTTATAAAATAAAAGAAATATCACAGCAACAGTTAACTGGAACTGGTTTTATGCCTGTTTAGGATACATTTTACATCATTGTTATTTATACTTTAGTAAAAATATGTTAAAATATAATCAGTGCTCTAACTTGGGTAAAGTTTCTGGCTCCATCTACTGTCAGTAACTTCACTAAACATTTAGAGACAAACTTATTTTTATACTCAAAGCGTTTTGGTTAAATGTTGTTTTCCATCTGCTGAGCAATTTGTTGATTGAAAATACAGTAAACCGTTTACTGTAACTTTACCTGCAACTATTGGCTGTTATAACTCAGCTGTTATGATAATAGATCAGTTAATCAGTAATTTAGTCTAGTAGCGTTTTTAACTATCTACTGTTTTACACTAACTTGACTAATTTCTTTAAAGGTTAATTTTACCTGAATAGAAATATGGCAAATAGTTCAACTCTTAAGAACATTCTGGTTTCTCCACTTCTTCTCTGAACTCTTATATTTTCTAAATTACTTTTTTGCAGCAGAAACTTTCAAAATACTTTTATGCAGCAGAATTTCAGAAAGTAAAAAAGAAAAAACATAATTATAGTAAGAATGAATCTTTATTTATCTAGAAATGTTTCCACATTTTAAGTCTCTATTTTGACATTTATCAGCTTGACTGAAAATGTATTTATGATGAGAAAACATTTCTTCATAGTAACTAATACAAATGCTGACTGGTAACAATAGGAATAGGTAGATCTGAAATTAATTTCTAGACATCCAGAAAGTTTATTCTAGATGTGAAGAATGCCTTTTTTTTTTTTACTAATGGTAATTTTGACAAGGAAAAAAGTTTTTTCAGACATCAGGTAACATGTTCAGACTAAGGTTAATAGGATTAATCTGTAAAGTGTCTGGAGATTACGTGTTGTGAATTGGCTCCATATAAATAAACTAAACTGAATTAATTAAATAATCATCAACTAATTTAGTAATCAATTAATTATTAAATGGAGTAGAGGCTGTAAAACATGCCTTTAGCTGACAGAGTGACGCACTTAGAGCAGGAATTATACCAAGATTGATTCCCACTCCCACAGCCTGTTACTTCCTGAGCAACCCACTGCTCCCCGGGCGCCGCACAATGGCAGCCCGCTGCTCCCCAAGGGTTAAATGCAGGGAGGGAATTTCGTTGCTCTGAACTTGTGACAGAGGAATGACAATAAAATTTAATTCAATTTCTATAATTGTTATTTGTGAAATCACCTGTCAGCAGGTGAAGAATAAAAATGTTCTAATCTATGGAACCTGTTCATCATCTCATGGGTTCCTCCTCACAGTAAATCAGTGGCTGTTTGCTGCAGAGTTTCGGATGTTATCGTCCCAATAAATGGTCGTTATTAGCGGCTATTAGTCCCATAGACTGGCTCCAGATGGACCAGTAGGACCAGTAGGTTGGTATCATCATGTAAATCTTTATCCTAAAGTCATTCATTTTCCCCCACAGAATTAATGAATCTATTTATGTGTAATCTGAAAATAATTGATGTAGTTCTTCATGTACTCTAAAAGTTAATAACTAAAAATGTCATTTTATTAACTAAACCAAAGACCAATAAATCTCCTCTCCTGTCACTGAGTTGTAGAATCCTCTCTTTATAAATGTTTAATTCTCTGTGAATTCATTAATGCCGATCATTCTTTAATAAGATCCTTGTCTAACGGACATGAAATGTTTGTTTTTAAAACCTGATTTTTTTTTATGCACAAAACTGAGAGAAAAATCTCCAGACTGAATCAGGAAATAAAGCAGAGTGATAGACGGAGGACTCTGACAGTGGTGAGGATGCAGTGATGCAGTGGTGAGGATGCAGTGGTGAGGATGCAGTGATGCAGCGGTGAGGATGTAGTGATGCAGCGGTGAGGATGCAGTGATGCAGTGGTGAGGATGCAGTGGTGAGGATGCAGTGGCGAGGATGCGGTGATGAGGATGCAGTGATGAGGATGCAGTGGTGAGAGGATGCAGTGGTGAGAGGATGCAGTGATGCAGTGGCGAGAGGATGCAGTGATGCAGTGGTGAGGATGCAGTGGCGAGAGGATGCAGTGGCAAGGATGCAGTGATGCAGTGGTGAGGATGTAGTGATGCAGCGGTGAGGATGCAGTGGCAAGGATGCAGTGATGCAGTGGTGAGGATGTAGTGATGCAGCGGTGAGGATGCAGTGGCAAGGATG
>NW_015152053.1:74088-75885 GCF_000732505.1 Cyprinodon variegatus | reverse complement strand
AGGATGCAGGGGTGAGGATGCAGTGGCAAGAGGATGCAGTGATGCAGTGGTGAGGATGCAGTGGCAAGGATGCAGTGATGCAGTGGTGAGGATGTAGTGATGCAGTGGTGAGGATGCAGTGGCAAGGATGCAGTGATGCAGTGGCAAGGATGTAGTGATGCAGCGGTGAGGATGCAGTGATGCAGTGGTGAGGATGTAGTGATGCAGCGGTGAGGATGCAGTGATGCAGTGGTGAGGATGCAGTGGTGAGGATGCAGTGGCGAGGATGCAGTGATGCAGTGGTGAGGATGTAGTGATGCAGCGGTGAGGATGCGGTGATGCAGTGGTGAGGATGCAGTGGCGAGAGGATGCAGTGGTGAGGATGCAGTGGCAAGAGGATGCAGTGATGCAGTGGTGAGGATGCAGTGGCAAGGATGCAGTGATGCAGTGGTGAGGATGTAGTGATGCAGCGGTGAGGATGCGGTGATGCAGCGGTGAGGATGCGGTGATACAGCGGTGAGGATGCAGTGGCGAGGATGCAGTGATGCAGTGGTGAGGATGCAGTGATGCAGCGGTGAGGATGCGGTGATGCAGCGGTGAGGATGCGGTGATACAGCGGTGAGGATGCAGTGATGCAGTGGTGAGGATGCAGTGATACAGTGGTGAGGATGCAGTGGCGGGATGCGGTGATGCAGTGGCGAGGATGCGGTGATGAGGATGCAGTGATGAGGATGCAGTGGTGAGAGGATGCAGTGATGCAGTGGCGAGAGGATGCAGTGATGCAGTGGTGAGGGTGCAGTGATGAGGATGCAGTGGCGAGAGGATGCAGTGATGCAGTTGTGAGGATGCAGTGATGAGGATGCACTATGTGCCCTTTCTTTCCTGCCCTTCAGAAGTCTGTTCACGCCACTGTTGATGAGGGAAGCAGCTGTAGCACTCTGAGATTTTTCTTCAATAAAAGGTATTATTAGTAGTCATTAGCTGCAGCTGTCCTTCTGTCAGCCATTTTATCCATCTGGGCCAAATGTTCCTCAGCAGCTGGTTTCTGATTGGATGTAAAGCAGCGCTGTCATTCCTATTGGTTGAACAGCCCTGAAATCAGATGGATTAATTGCTGCTTTCTCGCTCTGCTCCTCATCATCCATGTTTAGTTTGTTAATAAAGGTTTTATTCCTGTTTTAATCCAGACGCGTATGTTTCATATTTGTGTGTTTGTCATTTAATGGAGGGAGAAAAAGCAACATCGAAGAAGAAGAGAGTCCAAAAATGATGATGTCTGATATCCGTTGTCCTGAAGTCAGACATAGGATTAAATCAGCCTGCAGATTAAACCGTTGATAATATCGAGCTGATGGGATCAGCTGTGAAGGTTCTGGATCCTCCTGCTTTCTACAGTCACTGAAAGTCCTTATGTCATGTCGCTTCGTCTTTGTAGTGGTACTGATCGGAGACTCCGGGGTCGGAAAGAGCAACCTGCTGTCCCGCTTCACCCGCAACGAGTTCAACCTGGAGAGTAAGAGCACCATCGGGGTGGAGTTCGCCACGCGCAGCATCCAGGTGGAGGGGAAGACCATCAAGGCCCAGATCTGGGACACGGCTGGACAGGAGCGCTACAGAGCTATCACCTCAGCGTGAGTCCTGCATCTATAGGTCGAAGAGTAAAACTCTGGCAACCAGCTGGATTAGAATAAACTATCAAGCACTGATCCCTGTGGTACTCCACAGGTAACCTTTGAGCATGAGGAACGTGAACAAACTCAAATCTATCGGTAAAACTCGATTTAAACCAGTTTAGAGCTGTTCCTTTAATTCCACCAA
>NW_015152053.1:72553-73962 GCF_000732505.1 Cyprinodon variegatus | reverse complement strand
TCTTCAAAAAGTTCATTATGGTGGAAGTGATCGCAAACTTGTTTGGCAACTACTTTCTCAAGAATTCTAACCCTAACCCTATCAGAAAGGAAGATTGGATATAGGTCTATAATTGACCAAGTCATCTGGGTCAAGAGATCTGTTTGCCACCTAAAATGGAGGAGGAGATCAAAGGGAATACCTCCTTAAATAACCTGGTTGGAACTGGATCTAACATCCAAATTGAAGGCTTAGATGAAGACAATAATTTTGCTAACTCTGAAAGTTCAACTGGATCAAAGCAGTCTAAACCCGGTTCAGATTCTATGACTACCTCAGATGCTGCCCCCCCCCCTCCAGAGACAAACTAATCACAGATAAAGGAGTGCTATTGATCTTATTTTTATTAAAATCATTCATAAAGAATCCCATAAAATCATTGCTGCTAAGAGCAGGTGGAATGGACGGTTCAACTAAACTATCTGATTATCGCTCCATCAGAACCGTGTTCAGGTCAGAACAAAAACCCATTAGAATGTTCTGACCCGTCCTCCCCTGTGGTTCAGGTACTACCGCGGGGCAGTCGGTGCCCTCCTGGTCTATGACATCGCCAAACATTTGACCTACGAGAACGCGGAGCGCTGGCTGAAGGAGCTGCAGGACCACGCTGACAGCAACATCGTCATCATGCTGGTGGGAAACAAGAGCGACCTGCGCCACCTGAGGGCCGTGCCCACCGAGGAGGCTCGCGGCTTCGCAGGTACCGCCCCGTTCTACTCGGTTCTGCTGGTTCCAGCAGGTCATGGGGTCCTGCTGACTCTGAAACCATGTTCAACTCTGTTCTGATTCTTTCTTCTGTTTTGTTCAAAGCAGCACCAGTTGGTGATTCTGCTCTTGATCTCTGCTCTGGTTCTGATGCATCCGATAGTCTAATGGTTCTGATTGACATTCAGCAGAACCGTGTCTGGGTCAGTCTGGGCTGTTTATAGGGAGGCGGACGCAGCTCATCCAGTCATGGTACCGTTGAGGCTTCTCAGCGCTGCCAGTGACCGGACAGAACCAAAGGTTCTGAACTTTTGGATTCAGAAAGTGGAACCAAGGCTGGCCGTCAGGCTGTACTGGTTCAGGTTGCTTCTCTAACTGGTTTTCCTGTTCCTGCTGGAACTCCAGGTGACTCCCTGCCAGCCTGGTTCAGAACACCTCTGATCCGTTAGGGATTAGTTTAGGGGGAACTTGATGTTGGACCATCAAGGGTTAGAAAAGCTTTGAACAGTTTATCTCACAGCAGAACCTTTTTATTCAGTGGAGGAAATAAATCTGTATGTTGGAGCAAACGGGTTGATTCTGGTACCGCTTTAAAGGGATAGTTCGGTATTTTTGACATGAATCTGTATGGCATCCCCATCACCAGTGTCATGCAATCACACTGA
>NW_015152053.1:70174-71382 GCF_000732505.1 Cyprinodon variegatus | reverse complement strand
ATGGGCCTTGGAGGGGAACCGGGCCCCACAGCTGGGCTTGGTTCTAGTAGAGGTTTGTAAAATCTGACAGTTGGATAGAACAGTCTGACATGTAGCAGGGATCCTTCTACAGTCATCAACCATTTTTAATCCAGAGCTAATCTTTCTAATGTAATCAGATTACATCTGCAGATCTACAGGAGAAAATGTCTCATAGATTTTTTCACAGCAGATAATAATTTCATAATAACTGAACTTTATTGATCTCACACTGGAGAACTTCCTTCTCTGCATCTAACCCCTCCCCTTGGGGAGCAGTGTGGGGTTAAGGGTCTTGCTCAGGGACCCAGAGTGGCAGAGGGGCTTGAACTCAGATCCTCAGGGTTCCAAGCTCTACGCCTTAACCACTGGGCCGCCCTGTTGTTCAGTCGGCTGCTGTGGTTCTAGCAGAACCAAAGTGATGCAGAGCAGAGAACCTAAAGCCGCCTCTCTGTGTTTTCCAGAGAAGAATGGCCTTTCCTTCCTGGAGACGTCTGCCTTGGACTCGTCCAACGTTGAGCTGGCCTTTCAGACTATTCTCACAGGTGAGTGAATTTCAACTACCAACCACTGCCTGGCCTCCATAGGGCAGCTAGACTAATCATGTAGATGCAGGTTATGAATGTGGCCACTAGGTGGCAGCAAACTCCACCCCATCAGCTCCATCATCCTGCTGCAGAAGTGAGATCTTTCAGCCAATCAGAGCACCAGTAGTTTTAGCACATCATCCACGTTCTTCCAATGTTCCTCAGAAAGTTCCAGATCTTTCATGTCTAGATAGTGATGTGATCCCAGTAAGGAGGAGAAATCCACAGGAACATCTGGGGTTTAACTCTGCCTACAGGTGGCGCTCTGTGTCGGACCCGGAGCTGGAGAAGCATTGCTCCCACCACAGCCTGATCTGGTTTGTCTAATTCTATAGAAAACTTCCTACCTAGAGGGATAATAATAATAATAATAATAATAATAATAATAATAATAATAATAATAATAACTGAATTTTATTGATCTCACTTTGGAGAAATTCCCTCTCTGCATTTAACTCATACCCTTGGGGAGCAGTGGGCTGCCATTGTGCGGGCCCCGAGGAGCAATGTGGGGTTCAGGGTCTTGCTCAGGGACCCAGGTGGCAGTCTGTGGGAATCGAACCGGGTAATTTTCAGTTTTATTTTAATTCACTTTATTTCTAT
>NW_015152053.1:67377-68804 GCF_000732505.1 Cyprinodon variegatus | reverse complement strand
ATGATCTCTCTTTTTCATTTTCATCAGAACTCTGGCTGCAGCATTTTGGATCAGCTGAAGGCTTTTAACTTGTGTGATAATCAGGAGTGATGGTTGATGGTTTCCAAAGACCGGAACCGTTTTTGCAGTCCTTACCGGGTGACCTGATCTCAGCGCTTTGGATCTACGGTGCTGAGATCAGGTTGAATATTGTTTGTGTTTAACCTCTGACCCTACATAACATTTAGGGCCAGACTTTGACTGACCATCCAACCTATAGCTAACATTGGAACCTTCTCATAGTAGCTCAGGTTGGACCTCCTGCTGGAAGCTGAAGATGTTCTTGATCAGCTCCCTTCTTCCCTCAGCATGCTCCCGTCTCCACCGTGATTCTCTGCCAAAGACCTTCTGGCTGAGTTCTAATAAAGTCGGGTTTGTGGAGAGCTGTGGATCTCTGCTCCACATTTGTAAATTCATGAACCCAATAAAGAGACATCTTTCCAGAAGTGAGAGGATCTGTTCCTCTCGATACGGAAATGTTTTAGACCAATGAAATGCAGCAACATTTATGGCGTCAACCAGAAGATAAAGCAAAACAAACATGGCTGCTCTGGTTTTAGGAAGAATCTCCTCTATTCTACTGGTTTCTTCCTATGTGGATTGGGAGATGTTTTCTTATTGCTCCCGACCAGATTCTGTAGTTTGACTTTGATTTATCAGTTAACATCTCAGCTGCTCCTGCTGCTGTGATTGGCTGAAAACTCCAGCAGGGAGGCAGGCACCCAATCAGCTGCAGCGTTGTACTTAGGGTTGGATCTCTGTCAGGAGACTTGACCAAAGCGCTTTACACTACAGTCATTCACCCATTCACTCACACACTAATGGTGGTGAGCTACATTGTAGCCACAGCTGCCCTGGGGCTCACTGTAAGAAGCGAGGCTCCCACACACTGGGGCCACCGGGCCCTCTGACCACCATCAGTAGACAATGCTGGTAAAGTGTCTTGCACAATGACGCTGAAAGTCGGAGCCCGGGTTTGAACCGTCAACCCTTTGATTTCAGGGCAAACTCCTACATCTGAAGCCACTGTCGCCCAGAGAGGATAAATATTTTTACAGTACGCTAAATAGGAAAAATAGTCGATCAGTATATTTTGATGATGTATTGTTCCACCTGTATTGATGGTCCGATCAGGACCGCTGCCCCCAGATGGCCGATCACACGGAGTGCCTGTTAAGAGTTAGCCGTCTGAGCGCCCAGTTACCCGTGTGAGCGCCCAGTTAGCCGTCTGAGCGCCCAGTTAGCCGTCTGAGCGCCCAGTTAGCCGTCTGAGCATGCAGTTAGCCGTCTGAGCATGCAGTTAGCCGTCTGAGCACGCAGTTAGCCGTCTGAGCACGCAGTTAGCCGTCTGAGCACGCAGTTAGCCGTCTGAGGCCCAGCTAGCCGTC
>NW_015152053.1:62408-66577 GCF_000732505.1 Cyprinodon variegatus | reverse complement strand
TGAGCGCCCAGTTAGCCGTCTGAGCGCCCAGTTAGCCGTCTGAGCGCCCAGTTAGCCGTCTGAGCGCCCAGTTAGCCGTCTGAGCGCCCAGTTAGCCGTCTGAGCATGCAGTTAGCCGTCTGAGCATGCAGTTAGCCGTCTGAGCGCCCAGCTAGCCGTCTGAGCATGCAGCTAGCCGTCTGAGCATGCAGCTAGCCGTCTGAGCATGCAGTTAGCCGTCTGAGCACCCAGTTAGCCGTCTGAGCGCCCAGTTAGCCGTCTGAGCACGCAGTTAGCCATCTGAGGCCCAGCTAGCCGTCTGAGCACGCAGTTAGCCATCTGAGGCCCAGCTAGCCGTCTGAGGCCCAGCTAGCCGTCTGAGGCCCAGCTAGCCGTCTGAGCACGCAGTTAGCCGTCTGAGCACGCAGTTAGCCGTCTGAGCACGCAGTTAGCCGTCTGAGCACGCAGTTAGCCGTCTGAGCACGCAGTTAGCCGTCTGAGGCCCAGTTAGCCGTCTGAGCACGCAGTTAGCTCTCTAACGATGTGCAGCATATGGTGCCCAGCAGGAAGGCTGAGCTGAGCACCAAGCAGACATGATCTGTGTGTGAGTTTAAGCACATCCCATCTCTCTCCCTGCACGCTCAGGTCACAGAAAATGGCTCATAGATCTGCTGCAGATGTAGAAGATACAGACGATTGGTAACAACAGACTGATCAGAGATCACAAACTTCGATGGGAATCGTCCAATCGATCTGCACGCCGCTAATACTGCCTGAATGATCAAAAACATGTTTTTGATAAATCGTTAAGCATATTTAGAAGTAATAAATAGATTGAATAGAGATGTAGAGCTATGGTTAATAGACAGGGTACGTCGCTCTGACGTACTGTCAGCCAATGAAGCGGAGGCTAACAGTAAGGTAGCTCTCTGCAGTCAGTACTGGGACAGACCTGGCGCTGATTAAACAGGCGGTTCTGGTTCCTCTGAGCTAAGCATGCTAACTGCTAGCTTCCAATCTTCTGTATTCGTTTCCTTCTAGTCAGAGATGTTCTGCTGCTCCTCCATGCAGCCGATTCAGGAGAACCGAAGGGATTTTTCAGAACCACAGAAAGTTCTGGATCCGTTCATGGTTCTGTTAAGGCTAATGCCAGCCAGTCTCCAGTTTAGGACCAATAGCGGCGCCCTCTAGTGGACGCCAGTGTGTTTCTGCCCCCTGCTGGTCACTCACCTCTCTTTCTCTCCCTCACAGCCATCTACAACATCGTCTCCCAGAGGCAGATGTCTGGACAGGGAAGCTCGGACTTCTCGCCGGCCTCCAACGTGGTTCCCATCACAGTGGAGCCCACCCAGAGCTCGTCCAGTAAGGGCGCCTGCTGCCAGAACAACTGAGACCCGCCGCTGACGTCCTCCTTCATCTCAGCGGACAAACGGGGCGGAGGGTTTGTCCTGTTGGGGGCTGAGGAGGAGGAGGAGCAGTGATGAAGATGGCCAGGATCAGTGAGGGCCTTAATGACGGGTCATGAAGAAGCTGTGATGTCCACCATGCTAATGGACTCTTCCTTCTGCTGCAGCGGCTCCTCCATCTTCTCCTTCTCTGTATTTATTAACTTCCTGTTTCTACACTAAAAACAAAAAATGTTCTTTTCATTCTTTATTTCTTTTCTATGAATCGTTCATAAATGAAACGATGGAGTTCAGATGCTTCTGCTCCATCTGGACTCGCTCAGCAATCCCCCCCACCCCCTTCAGCCCTTTGTCTCCAAACCTTCATGTTGGGATGGGGGGCGGGGGCATGCATGTTGGCAGGAAGAAGCTTGACCTTTGACCCAAACCTCTGGCTGCTGTAAACACTATGGTGATGATGATGATGCAGGGAGAGCAGCTCTTCTTCATCCCAGCTTGTTTTCCTGGAACTCTTCCTCCTCCTCTTCCTCTCTGTTGGCTGCAACTGGAAGAGAACTGGGCTTAATGGGCCCCTCAGGTCGGCCCTGCTTTCTCTAGTCTCTACTTCCTGTTTGGGGTGGGGGTGGGGTGGGGGAAGACCTTTTTATTTTGGCTCTTTGTATATTTGGACCCACATGGAGAAATAAAACAGATTTGGTAGAAATTATCTTTGGTGTTTCCAGTTCTCCCAGTTAGAGGCAGGAAGTGATCTGAAATATTAACATCTATGGAGGGAATAAAGCTCAGTCTGTTTCAGCTGGATCATTTCCTTTTATTAGAAACATTTACAATACATTTGAAATCTGGAAAAATAACAGAACCAGAACTAACATGGCGCAGATACGATAATCATCAGAATAAAAATGTCATCCACAAAAGAACATGTGCTCTAGAAATAAACCTGCAGTATCTGCTGCCCGGCGAGGGCACGGCACACTGTAACAGAAGCTCTTCCTTCCCGTCCGCCGCCGCCGCAGCGCTGACCCTCCCTCACTGTTCACAGAGAAACCAGAAACTATGGCCGGCTGCTGCCGACCCAAACTAATGCACTACTATCACTATTAGACCGGCATGAAACACTCTACTGTGCTGGAAAAGTGGAAACGCTACCCAGGACAAACTGTCGGACTGCGTCGGTCTCTCTGGAGGAGGCGGAGCGGCCGGCAGCGCCGGGTCAGCCCCCACCTTTGAAATGGGGGAGGGGGTTCTGACCCGGTCTGAGGGTCCAAACCGCCTCAGCTTCTCTAAAGAGACCAGCTATGAAAATCTACAGCGGAGGAGGAGTCCAGGCGCCGCCGTCTGCAGCCGCCTGCACGCCGCTCCTGTCTAACAGACCATACAATATACATGCAATCTACTACGGTAATGAATCTGCTGTGTGCGTGTGTGTGTTTGCATCTAGTTACATAGATCTACAGTGCACCGCTCTCCACCCAATCGACGCACCAGGAGGAGCGGATCAGAAAGGCCGACCCGGTTCTGCTGCCATGGATCGATCAGACTGAGGAAATGTGTGAATGAAAGGGGCCCCTGGGGGGCCGGGGGCCACAGAGGGTCACAGCTGCCTCGTTCACTCAGAGCTTTTTACTCTTTGATCAGAAAAAGCGGGTTTAGATTACAGAGGAAATGAGGGATGATTCAGTCAGTAACGGGGGGGTGGGGGGCGGGGCAATAAAAAATACAGTTGAGGCACAAAATCGCTGCTCTGGCTAAAATATCTCCAATTTCTAAAAATATTCAGATATTTTCTGTAGCTGCTGGAGTAGAAAGTGGGAAAAGTGGCCATAACTCTGATAAATAAAACTTCTGTTTTCCTTTTCGTTAGTAGAAAGCCACTCCGTGTTTAGAAATATATTAAATTCTCCTCATTTGAATTAAAAAACAAAATGTCTCCAGGTTATTCATAAATATGTTGCTTCATTTTTCATAAATAACATCCAGATACTGACTTTTCCTCTGCTCTGAAATAATAACCCATGTTAGCAAAATAGATCTAAAAACTGTCATAGGATTTTTTTATTCATTTTTAACTTTCTATAAATGCATGTGGAAGAACTCAAATATAGACTAAGTCCAAACGATCAACTTAAAGCTCAGTTTAAGTAGGAAATGAAAACATTTTAATTTCTACATTCAACGCGTTGCAGCTTAGAGGAACCGCTGAAAGAGGAGGACATGGAAACCGCTTAAAGCTTTCACCTCCCAGAACCGGTTCTGACGGGTCACAGAACCGCTTCATCCTCCTGCGGTCCGATCTGAAACTGGGTCAGATATTTCAGTTAAAGTCCAAAGAGCAGATTCTGGTTCTGAACGGGTTCTTCTTTGGTTCTATCTGACCGTTTCCTTCAAAGCAAAGAGAAAATAGATCCACATGGACGGAACCAGAACCACGGAGCTGATCCCAGTCCATCCGACCCGGTCCATCCGACCCGGTCCATCCGACCCGGTCCATCCGACCCGGTCCATCCGAGGGGGTTCTGCTGATAACGCAGGTCAGAACCTTATCAAAGAGCTCCAGGTATTAGTTTACCCCGGATAGAAAACCTTAAACCAATGGATGATCTAGTTATTCTGGATCTATACAGTGACCTGAGATGACCTAATGGGAATTGGAGCTATAGAAATAAACTGAATAGAATTGCTCCCCATCCTGATGTATTAGACCGGGTCGGTTCTGCCGGGATGGGATCCGTCGGTTCTGATAATAGATGGGGGGGGGGGGAGAGTTTTTTTTTAAAAAAAAAC
>NW_015152053.1:61668-62234 GCF_000732505.1 Cyprinodon variegatus | reverse complement strand
GTTCTTTTTTTTTTATTTGTTATGGTAGGTGTGTCGGTATTCATTTATACTAAAACATCAGCGATGACTCAGAACCAGAACCAGAACCTCCTTATTTACACGTTAACATCTCTGAGAAACCAGAACACAACTGGACCTGGCACCGCCGATCCTCACCAGAACCAGAACCTGGACTCCGGATCATTTCTCCATCAGCGCCATTTGCTCCTGTTAGATAATAAGGTGCTTTATTCCTTCAGCCCCCCCACCTGCGGTTCTGGTCCTCCTCTATTCAAAGCTGCTGTCGGGTCGCGGTTCTGTAGAAAAGACCCGAGTTGCTGCTTGTGATGCAACTGATTAAGAAAAGAAAGGAGGTTCTGAACGTCAGCGGGTCCATTTCTGGAAGGTTCCCCAACGGTTCTGTTCAGTAGAACAGAGACAGAACTCCAACAGAACCGCACGGCCCAGAACCACACAGCGTAGAACCGCACGGCCTAGAAATGCACGGCCAGAACCGCACAGCCCAGAACCACACAGCCTAGAACCGCACGGCCTAGAAATGCACGGCCAGAACCGCACAGCCCAGA
>NW_015152053.1:56003-60973 GCF_000732505.1 Cyprinodon variegatus | reverse complement strand
TCCAACAGAACCGCACGGCCCAGAACCACACAGCCTAGAACCGCACGGCCCAGAACCACACAGCCTAGAACCGCACGGCCCAGAACCACACAGCCTAGAACCGCACGACCCAGAACCACACAGCCTAGAAATGCACGGCCTAGAAGAGGCTCATCAAAAGAATCAACCTCCGCAGCAGGGTGGGGTTCAGGGACGGGGGGGCCACAAGGAGAACCCTGATTTTATTTCATGGCTGCCAAACTGGGTCTGACCCCCCCACCCCCCTGTATTTGCCCAGCTGCACCCCCCCCCAGCACATTTGCCTAATTATCAATGGACGGTTCCGGGCCGCACCAAGCCCAGACAATACCGGCCCAAAGCCAACGGGGGGGGGGGGGCTTTGGGCCGGTATTGCACAGAAACACCTGCTGTAGCCAATTACAGGGAGATACGTGGCCCCTGGGGGCCCCCCTTACAGTATCACCTCTTTTAATCTGCAGCTGGTTCATTCAGACCCTGTCCCCTCATGGGGGTGGGGTGGGGGGGCTTTGTTTGTCGGCCAAACGACACAAGACCAGAACCCAGAACCATCTGGGCTTCAGAACCGGTTCTGGAGAATAACGGAAAACAGCTTCTGGCCCCGAAGATTTACTGAGTTCTTTGAGGGGCCACAAGCAGCAAAGGAGCCCCCCCCCCAAAGCTCTGAATAAAATCCATAACATTTAATCCATTTCTATAAATAATTCAATCCTACATCTGTTTTCTAACGAAATAAAGAGAGTTTGATCCAGACTGGAACCCAGAACCCCACGGACCAGTCGGCCCCAGTCTGTCCCAGTCAGCCCCAGTCTGTCCCAGTCTGTCCCAGTGGGCCCCAGGATGACTGGAAGGTGGACGATCCTGTTTTACAGCGAGATGATTGTAAGGTGCAATAAGTTTCCTCTCTGGGTCGGTCAAGTGCTGATGGGTTCTTCCACAATCATCGGTTCCTTCAATAAACTAAAGACTAAATGTTCAGGTTAGCGTCTAGCTCTGCTCCGCCGTCATCCAACGCATGAAAAACAGCAGCAGTCAAAAAACTGAAAATGCAGGAACTATACGTCTTTTATAAACCAAAGCTTTATAAAATATATATGCTTATATATATAAAAAAGAAAAACGGAAAAATATTTCTTAGACTTTTTAGTAAAGCAAGCAGGTCTCCTAAAATATCTGCTTGATTGTTGTTTAAGTTTTCTCAACCAAAATGTCTCTAATGTCAATAATAATAATAATAATAATCATAAAACAGTAAATAATTGTTGAAGGAACCAGAACAAAGATGGCGCGGCTCTTAGGAGAATATCCGGATGGCCTGAGTCACCTGGGTGTGGCACACGGGGCACTCCGGGTGGTTCAGCTCACAGATCCGGATGGCGCACTCCATGCAGAACAGGTTGTGTCCGCAGGGGACCAGGGCGGCCGTCACCTTGCTCTCAAAGCAGGTCATGCAGTCCCGCACGCCGGCCGGCGGAGAGTCCGGCACCGGCAGGCGCCCCGGGAAGCCGTCCCCGGCCGAGGCGGGCTCGCTGTGGGCGCGGCGGGCCTGAGCGTGAGGCGAGCCGGAGACCATGCTGGTGACGGAGCTGTTGGGGGGCTCCGGCAGACCGGGGGACAGTCTGGTCAGGGGCAGAGGAAGGCCCCCGAAGCTTTTGGACCTCTGCTGGGTGTAGAAGGACATCTGCTTGGGGTAGTCGGGGTCCCCCCAGCCCTGCGTCCCCTCAGATCCAAAGTATGAGCAGGGTTTCTCTCCAGAGTTAGAGAAGTTGCTCTTGTTGTAGATGCCCCCTCCCTCTCCTCCAGGCCCCCCTCCCACCAGAGCATCTGAGAAGTTCTGCCGGTAGCTGCTGGTCAGAGGTTTGCGCTGCCCCCCCTGCAGCCCCCACACCTGCTGCAGACGGCTCTCCAGGCCGCCGGTGCTGCCCCCCGGGCTGCTCCCTCCGTTGGGCCCCAGGCAGTCGTTCTCGTTGTTGTGGTCGTGCAGGCCCCCGGTGCGGAAGGCGATGTGGGCCTCGATCTCCTCCCGGGCCCGCTCTGCGTTGCTGGGGGAGCCGGTGATCTCAAAGACCGGGTCGCGGTCTCGGCTGGGGGTCACGATGTAGGTGCAGGTCTGCTGCTGGATGCGCTTTATGGTGGAGCCCTTGGGCCCCACCACCAGCCCCACCACGCGGTACGGCACCCTGACCTGAATGGTGGTCTGACCCGGCAGGGGCGTGGGGGGGGAGCCGCTGAAGGACACCCCCAGTTTGTTGCGGGAGGCCCGGAGCATAGAGAAGTGCTCTGCGGCAGAGATGATCTCCCGGCGGGCCAGCGCCACGTCCTCCTTCCGGCCGGTGATCAGGAACACGGGCTCCTCCCCCCGGACCGGGGTCTTGATGTAGGTGTTGGTTTTGGCCCTCAGAGCTTTGATCTTGCAGCCTGAAAAAAATCAAAAATATTTCGACATTTAGAAAAGAACCAACAGGATGGAAACTCAATCTAGGCCAAATTATCGCATTTCAATATAATCAACAGGAAATGCACCGATTCTGAATCCAGCGGAATTTAACAGCAGTAAAAAGTTAATGTTTCGCTGCGGCTCCTTCAGTGGAGGAGAAACATCTCCTCCTTCAGTGGAGGAGAAACATCTCCTCCTTCAGTGGAGGAGGAACATCTCCTCCTTTCAGTGGAGGAGAAACATCTCCTCCTTTCAGTGGAGGAGAAACATCTCCTCCTTTCCACAGAAAGGAGGAGATGTTTCAGCTCCTTCAGAGGAGGTGATGAGATGCAGCAGATCAACGCATGGAAAGAAGCAAAGGTTAAAGGAAAGTTCTGCAATCAGAGGCTGAACAAACCGGATCAGAGCAAAGAAAATAGAAATAAAATCAGTTTTTGGTTCAACTGTTGATCTTAAACCCAAACAGCTTCAACATTCAGGAGTTTCTCTGGATCCCAGAAGGTTCTGCAGAACCAGCGGGTCCAGAACGCCGCTGACCCGTCCTTGAACTTTGACCCCGTCGCCCCAAAAACTACCTTTGTCTCCACATCTGTCAGCAAGGTGGGGGGGTGGGGGGTGAACACATCAGAGATGAAGTCATCATCATCATCATCATCCATCATAAGGCTCACCTCACCTGAACTCCCCCCCCCCACTGGTTTCTCTTTGCTTTATACTGGGAGTCAAACTCCCACTGATCCAAAGATGAAAGACAGCGAGGTGGCCACGCGCTCCTTTGTCCAACCAGCGCTGGTCCAGTAAGGAACCAGTAAGAGATGTAAACACCCATCTGAACCCCCCACCCCCTCCGCCCCAGTCTGCCGCGTATCAGACGACAAAGGAAGTGGAGCTTTCCTGCTCCACGGCGCGTGTCTGCTCGCTGACATTGATGGCGTGGATGTGGAGCCCAGGATGCCCCCCCCCCCCCCCCCCTCCTGCGCCAAAAGGAGCAGAAAATGAGCGCCAAGCCGGGAGCGCGAGGCTGAGGTGGAAAGAGGAGAAGTTAAAACATTTGAAGCGGAAAAAGAAAAAGTGGGAGGCAGCGTGGGGTGGGGGGGCAGCTCCACACCCTCCCTGTCCTCCTCTTTGTCAGCCAGCAGCAGGTAACAGCAGCAGGTTGGGGAGGGGGTCCTACCTTGTCTGCCCACTATCTCGGCCACATGCTCGGAGCTTGGCACCGGGACGCACTCCGTGATGTTGCAGCCGCGTCCTTTGCTCTCCGCTGAGGAGCAGCTTTCATACAAGGAGCACAGTTTGCTTTTCCCCTGCAGGACGGCCGCGTCTCCTCCTCCTCCTCCTCCTCCGCTGTGGTTGTGGTGGTTGTTGTTGTTGTTGTTGCTCCGGTCCTGCACGCCTGCGGTCGGGGCTCCGCCGCCGCCGTCCTCGCCCTCCCCCAGCCCCAGCAGCGACAACTGGCCGAGCGCGACCCTGAGGGCGCGGGATTCGTCCTCCTCCTCGTCGGGCGCCACGAGGAGACCTTCTCCGCCGAAGCCGGAGGCGGCCAGATCCCCGCCGTAGCCCCCGTTTTTCTCCATGATCCCTGCTAGAACCAGCAGGCTCGGCATGGCTAACAAAGAGTGTGAGAGACAAAGAGACAGAAAGAGACTGAGAAACAGCAGCCTTCCTCCTCCTCCTCCTCCTCACCCCCTCCTCCTTCCCTCTTTGCGCCAGACCCTCCCACAGACCGCCCCTTCCTCCATCATCCAGACTCCGGGTACAGTAAGGAGCGCGGTGGGGTAGATGGGGCCGGGCCGCCGCGTTGCTCCACCCAGTCTGGTTCACCCCCCCACCCCCCCCCCCAACAGTCCACAGCGAGACAAAAAGCGACCTTCCCTCCCTCCCTCCTCCGTCTCAGGTCCGCCTGCGTGCGGCGGCCCGCATCCAGTCGGTCTCCGCGCGCGGAGCTGCAGCAGGAAGCCGCCTTTGATGTTTTGGGTTTATTATGTAAGAAACGAGCTTCTGGGATGTAAACAGGCTGTGAGCGCGTGGTCATGATGGGGGGGGGGGTGCTTTGCAGCAGGTCACCGCGCCGCTGTCCGCATCAGGATGTTATGGATGGGGGGGGCAGACAAGCGTTGCAGACCTTATGCGGTGCGATGGGGGGGGGGCATCAATAAAGCATTGGTTCCCGTTTGATCAAATAAAGCTGCACTGAACAAAGAACCACGCCGCGTGTTTTTTTCACGCAGAGATTCGTCCTCCTGGATCCGCCAGGTCAATTAAAATGATCATTAATCAAACTGATCAATAAAGTCCTCAAACCTGCAGCCTTTCATCAAAAGTCTGTTTCTCTAATAAATTGATTTTAAAATCAGGATAAAATCAATCAAACAATCCTGAAGCTTTCGGCTTATTATTAGTGTTGCATCTATACCAGTATCGGGCATCTATACCAGTATCGAGCATCTATACCAGTATCGGGCATCTATACCAGTATCGGGCATCTATACCAGTATCGGGCATCTATACCAGTATC
>NW_015152053.1:52897-55706 GCF_000732505.1 Cyprinodon variegatus | reverse complement strand
AGA
Source organism: Cyprinodon variegatus (assembly GCF_000732505.1). Classification (NCBI taxonomy): domain Eukaryota; kingdom Metazoa; phylum Chordata; class Actinopteri; order Cyprinodontiformes; family Cyprinodontidae; genus Cyprinodon; species Cyprinodon variegatus. Next base: position 55,703 of record NW_015152053.1, on the reverse strand, counting down.
ACTGGAATCTGGAACAGAACTGGAATCTGGATCAGAACTGGAATCTGGATTAGAACTAGCCTAGTAAACTAGCTCCACCCGCCAGTGTCCAAAATGCGAGTGGTCTAGCCTCGATCAATGCCCCAGGCCCTAGATCTGGCGGGCCAATCACAACGCAGATATTTGTTTTGAATTTCTGGATGCAAAGTGGGCGGGGTTTTGAGGGCATGACGACAAAGCCAGAGAAAATGGCAGCAACTATTGAACAGTTCTGGTTTGATTCAGCTTTGGAATCAGTTCTGGAAGGATCAGACTGAGTTTTTGTTGAAACGTGAGCAGGAAGAGGCTCTACGCTCATTCATTTTTAAGAAGGACATATTCGCCGTTTTACCGACAGGTTGTTTGTTTCCACCCCCCCACCAGCTTCCTGTGGCGCTTCCTACGTCACAGTCAGCGGCTCTCATTGGTCAGAGCGTTGGCCAATAGGAACAGACATGGTTTGAAAGACAACGGGTTGATCTCATCAACAATCTTCCAATGTCTTGTTCATCAGGGCCAGACTAGATTACACATTTAATCTCACATTTAGTCTGGTTTATCTGGCTAGATCAGAATAGGAATCTGGATCAGATCTGGAATCTGAATCGGAACAGAATCTGAACCAGAGCAGGAATCTGGATCAGAGCTAGAATCAGGATCTGATCTGATCTGGAATCAGGAATCTGGATTAGATCTGAAATCTGAATCAGAGCTGGAATCTGAACCAGAACAGGAATCTGGATTAGATCTGGAATCTGAATCGGAACAGGAATCTGAACAAGAACAGGGATCTGAACCAGAGCAGGAATCTGGATCAGAGCGAGAATCAGGATCTGATCTGGAATCAGGAATCTGGATTAGATCTGAAATCTGAATCAGAGCTGGAATCTGAACCAGAACAGGAATCTGGATTAGATCTGGAATCTGAATCAGAGCTGGAATCTGAACCAGAACAGGAATCTGGATTAGATCTGGAATCTGAATCGGAACAGGAATCTGAACAAGAACAGGGATCTGAACCAGAGCAGGAATCTGGATCAGAGCGAGAATCAGGATCTGATCTGGAATCAGGAATCTGGCCCCCACCTCTCTCTGTCTAGTAAAGAAAATCCAAGAGGAAAGCAGGACCGCGTGAGTCTGCAGCCAGTGGGGTAGGTTTGCGGCCCCACCCAGACACGAGGCCGTTGGCCTCTGAGCGGGGGGGGGGGAGCTTAGCGGTGCGTCTCCATTAAAGGAGTCCACTGGGACTGCATGGGCCGATCAATGACTCCATGGATCTGGGTTGTGTTTCCACAGTCCTGCCTGAACCTGGGAGCTCCTGGAGCAGCACATCCCGTAGCTGACCGGTTCAGAACCACAGAACCCACAGTGGAGCGGGTTTCCATCCACACCCCCTCCCTTTGGGCCCCCATGCTCATTGTGTGCGGGCTCCAGGATATCTGTGTTCAGATGGTGCAGACGCCTTCCGTCTCTTTGTCCAGATATTGCTTCACCTGTGGACAGTGTGAGGCTTTCAGAGGGACAGACGACGGGCTGTAAATGTGTCTGAGTCCCTGAAGGACGTCCCTTTGACTTCCTCGGCCAGATGTCCCTTTCAGGGGCTGTCGGTGCCCCGTCGTCACTTGAATGAGGCCTCAGCGAGCACAAAGGGAAGCGTTGGCTGAGCACCGCGTGCTGATGCTGCTCTCAGGGATGATGTAAGTCGTCATGCAAATTGATACCACATTGTGCGCTGATAATCCGCAGAGAGCTTGAAGTCGATCAGCTGGATAAGTGATGCAGCAGAAGCCTGAGAGTGTGTGGTCTGCCCCCGATTCAGCTCTCATCTGTTTGCTCGGAGCAGCAAGAGATCATAGAGGCAGGAGGAAAGGCCGGAACCAGAACCCACTGGCTGCTGCTGATGATGAGGATGATGATGATGATGATGATGTTCTGTTGTTATCGGAGGGACCCACAGCAGCTCAGTCTCTGATTTCATCCCATAATAACCAATAAAGCTCCACTGAACAGCAGCTAATATTTTCCACTTAAAATGTCTTTTTTCTCCTAAATGATAAAAAATCTCCATCTCTAGAAACGTGTCATTTGGCAGTTACTTTATTTACATTGTTCTTCTCTTATTTTTAATTAAATCATCGTCATTTATTTGTAGAGTGCTCAATCTGACTGGATGATCTGGTTGAACTGTAAAGTGCCTTGAGATGACTTATACTACGCTATATAAATAAACTCAATTTAATTTAATTGAATTAAAATATCTACAACTGAAAACGAATTGCTATACATGGTTAAAATAATAGAACTCAATAAAAGCAGTAAAAATATATAAAATAAGGCAATAATAATTTCTTTTAACTAAATAAAAAAGTTCACAACAAGTCTAAGTCCTGCCGGTGTGACATGCAGATAAAAGTCTTTTAGCTGAGTTTTAAAATCTGAAAGTAAAGGAGCCTTTCTAATCTGCAGCAGAGGTTCTTCCATAAAACAGGAGCAGCGATAGAGGAGGCGTCGCCCCGAGAAGCTTCCTCTTTTAAACCTCGGAACCTGCAGGAGCTGCTGACCTGAGTGAAGAAGCTCTGAGGGGTCAGATGTAGAAAAGTCAGCTTAAAAACAAAGATACACATTTTATAATCAACTCTATAATGAACAAGCAGCCAGTGGAGCCAGGAGAGGATTGATGTGTTCATTTCAGTTAAACCTATTTCTATAGCTCCAATTCACATCATGTCATCTCACTTTATAGATCCAGATCAACCAGATCATCCAGTCAGATTGATTCAGTTTTCTA
>NW_015152053.1:50545-52090 GCF_000732505.1 Cyprinodon variegatus | reverse complement strand
ATCTCTATTCTCCCACTCTGCAGAATCTGTTAGTTCAATCTCTAACGTTCTGCTCTCTCTGCTTTTTCCTCATCAGTTTCATCTGGTCTGTTCCTGTTCCTCTCCACCGCTGTTGCATGCTTGGTTTTGAGGGATTGCTGTTGAGTCAATATCTACTGTCTCTACCTGGTCATCAAGGAGAGAATCCTGTAAAGTCAATGACTTGATGATGTGATTGATTTGGATATATAAAGGGACATGGTGGGGACAGAAGCTATAGAAAGAGACTGAATAGAATTTCAGTGAGGAAGGTCAATGATTGCAGCAGCCTGCTGCAGCGCCTCCATGAGGCTGATGAGCTCACATACCGTCCAGGATGTTGTGATGGAGAGCTGCTGTCATTTGGGAATATGAGTCAGGTGGGATGACTTCATTGCTTTTTACGGGTATTAGGTCATCCCTTCCTGGCCCCTCCCCCCACCGTCTGCCATGTGTAATCACACTGATGCTGCACAGCGATGGTGACACGCCCAGTGGTGATGAGTGAGGCTCACCTCACTGCCTGCTGCCCGCATGGAGCTGATCTCACAGACGGTCCTGAACTCTGCTGATCCAGTTCAAGGTTCTGTTCATCCTGCTCCTTTTCCTTTACTTTTTTAGACATCAGGCTTTTATCTAAGATAAATAAAAAAACACTAAATTAAAGAAGCCAGTTTTAAATTCTCCCATTTTAAAGTGTAAATAATCCTCTTAAATGAAATGTCTCCATTGTTCTAAATTCAAACAGGAAATGTTTAATTTTTATAGATTGAAAATGGAAGCATCCAGAAAGATGATCAGAGCTGAAGGAGCTGCTGTCTATGAAGCTAGAGGTCTGTTTATGCTGCTTTTTCTAAAAGGTAAAAAGTGACGTTGCATCGCGGGAAATGTTAAAGGTTTGGTTGGGCTGGAAAGCATAAACTAATATGGTGAAACTTTCACCTTTCAGATGCTTTGCTTTGTTTTCTGAATAGAAAGTCACTCAGAAATTGTTTTACACTAATTATGAAAAAGATGGCCGCCATCGGCATGACGTCACTCGTTGGATCATCTCCCAGCATCCATCAGCAGCTGGTTCGGTTTCTAAAACGGATCATAACAAAGATTAGAATAAAGAAAATTTGCTTTGCTTTTTAGGAAAAGTGTTTCTTAAGATCCGATTAGCTTCTGCTAGTTCGGCTCTAGTGGCCTTTGATTAAAGGTCAGCAGACCGGGACCAGATCCTGCGGCGGCGAGGACTAAGGCATCGGAAAGTTGGTCACACACCTCACCAGCACGGCGCCAAGATGAACTCTGACCTCACAGAACAGAAGTTTATACCTCAACCATTAAAATCCAAACGCTAATAAACGACCGGTTCAATTATGAATACTGGTGTCGTTCAGATGAAGGAGATCCTGGAGTGGAAACAGTTCAACCAAATGAAGACGATGTTGAATAAAAGGTGCTGACGTCCATCCAGCCATAGAAAGTACATCTCCGTAAGGGGGGGGTTAAAGCATTAGCCTGTTTAGAGTCACTCCACTG
>NW_015152053.1:40392-47355 GCF_000732505.1 Cyprinodon variegatus | reverse complement strand
GGGGGGGGGGCGCTTCTGGGCCCTTTGGACCAGTGGGGTGGTGTTTCCAGTCCAGGTGAGGGTGCTGTGATCCTGTCAGTTGAAAGCCTCCATGTCCACATAGATCTCCTCATGGACCAGCCGGTTCTGGAGGTCCAGTTGGTTCCTTGACATCAGAGGAGATGGAGATGTTCCATCTCCTCTTCTAGAAGAACCGTAAAGATAAATAGGAAGTCTAAAAAACTATGATTTATTGATAAAATGATTTATTGATAAAATGATTTATTGATAAAATGATTTATTGATAAAATGATTTATTGATAAAATTATTTATCAGTAAAACTGGACCGACATTCTATTTGCTCTGGATCTTTACTGGGTTTTTACCAAAGGGCTGCTTGTTCAGCTCCTCCTTCAGGAGGTCTTCTTTACCTCGTCCTCCATGTTAGAGCAGGAGGTCAGAGGTCAGAGGTCAGGCAGCAGGTCCACGGTTCCACAGGTGAGATCATCAGATTGGTCAGAAAGAAGAACGTTGTCAGGTTGAACTTTCTACTGATTTGTTTCTGATCCCTGATGTCCTCCATGTTCTCTGAGGGTTAACCTTCAGCATGAATGAATGAATGAATGAATGAATGAATGAATGAATGAATGAATGAATGAATGAATGAATGAATGAATGAATGAATGAATAATGAATAATGACCAGCAGGAGGATTTTAGTTTATATATAAATACATGGAGGACAGGAACATCCAGCAGGAGGCTGAGCCCTGAGCTGCTCGATCGTCTCCAGGATCATTTTTGATGAAGATGAAGTTGGCATCTTCCTCTTCCTCAGCGAGAAATGAAAAATTCATGTTTTCATCCAATAATAATTTCTAAAGAGGGAGAGACTGAAACACGTGAAGGAGGAAGAGATGGAGTTCATCCGTCACTAGAATAAAGTCAGAACCTTCTAGTGGAGCTGATGATGATGAAGATGAGCAGATCAACCAGCTGGTTGGACCAGTTGAAGGTTCTCTTCTCTGAGCTTCCTGATGGATGGATTAGTGTTGCAGGTCTAACAGGTTGGCGGTTTGCTCATGGGCACAGGGCCAGATGGGGAATGGAGGGCTTCCAATGAACGCCCCCCCGGGTTCCTCACCTGCCTTCCCCTCCAGGGTTTCTCTCGGTCCGATGCATCTGCAGCTCAGACCAAAGATGATCCTGGTTTTTGTTCTGGGGGGTTGCTTTAAACCTGGAATGTTTTATTTTCATCCAGCAGAGAAGAAATGAAGGTTGAATTCCTGTTTCCATGGAACTTACGTCAACATTAAAATAAAAGAGAAACTTCTTTGAAAACCTGAAGAACGGCTCCTTCAAGCTCGACAAACAAAGCAGAGAACTGCAGGCGGAAGTTTCTCTGAGTTTCTCAGCAGGAATCTTCTCCTGGTCTCTTTGGTTCTTGGCCCAGTTTGGTTCCTGGATCTGGTCTGTTTGATGAAGATGACTGCTGGTGTCTAAAAGTGATGAAGAGTCGCGGTCCTAGAAGGCTAGAACTAGATTCACTAGTTGAGTCCTTTGCTTCTGACCATCTGCTGGCTGCTCACCAAGGTCCACCATGTCCTGGGATCAGTTGGAGGCGGAGCCAGAAGGTTTTCATAGGGGCCACGGCCTCTGTCCTCTGCTGGGGGCCCGGTCCTCTGCTGGGGGCCTCTGTCCTCTGCTGGGGGCATCTGTCCTCTGCTGGGAGTCTCTGTCCTCTGCTAGGGGCCTCTGTCCTCTACTGGGGGCGTCTGTCCTCTGCTGGGGGTATCTGTCCTCTGCTGGGGGCCTCTGTCCTCTGCTGGGAGTCTCTGTCCTCTGCTAGGGGCCTCTGTCCTCTACTGGGGGTGTCTGTCCTCTGCTTGGGGCCCGGTCCTCTGCTGGGGGCGTCTGTCCTCTGCTGGGGGCCTCTGTCCTCTGCTAGGGGTGTCTGTCCTCTGCTGGGGGCATCTGTCCTCTGCTGGGGGGCCGGTCCTCTGCTGGGGGCCTCTGTCCTCTGCTGGGGTCCCGGTCCTCTGCTGGGGGCCCGGTGCTCTGCTGGGGGCCCGGTCCTCTGCTGGGGGTCTCTGTCCTCTGCTGGGGGCCCGGTCCTCTGCTAGGGGTCTCTGTCCTCTGCTGGGGGCCTGGTCCTCTGCTGGGGGTCTCTGTCCTCTGCTGGCGGCCCGGTCCTCTGCTGGGGGCCTCTGTCCTCTGCTGGGGGCCCGGTGCTCTGCTGGGGGCCTGTGTCCTCTGCTGGGGGCCTCTGTCCTCTACTAGGGGCCCGGTCCTCTGGTGGTGGCCTGGTCCTCTGCTGGGGGCCTGTGTCCTCTGCTAGGGGCCTCTGTCCTCTGCTGGGGGCCCGGTCCTCTGCTGGGGGCCTCTGTCCTCTGCTGGGGGCCCGGTGCTCTGCTGGGGGCCCGGTGCTCTGCTGGGGGCCTGGTCCTCTGCTGGGGGCCTCTGTCCTCTGCAGGGGGCCTGGTCCTCTGCTGGGGGCCTCTGCTGGGGGCCCGGTNCCGGTGCTCTGCTGGGGGCCTGGTCCTCTGCTGGGGGCCTCTGTCCTCTGCAGGGGGCCTGGTCCTCTGCTGGGGGCCTCTGCTGGGGGCCCGGTCCTCTGCTGGGGGCCTCTGTCCTCTGCTGGGGGCCCGGTCCTCTGCTGGGGGCCCGGTCCTCTGCTGGGGGCCTCTGTCCTCTGCTGGGGGCCCGGTCCTCTGCTGGGGGCCTGGTCCTCTGCTGGGGGCCTCTGCAGGGGGCCCGGTCCTCTGCTGGGGGCCTCTGCTGGGGGCCCGGTTCCGGCCCGGTCCGATCCAGCATGGACGGTTTCAGGCGGTTCCAGTTTAAGCAGGAATGTTTCTGTTGGATGAAGATCAGAGACGATCAGAAGGTTTCTTGGCCTCCTGCCATCGTTCATGCTGGGGGGGGGGACTCCTCTACCTTCACCTCATGGAGGTAAATCTGAGATGTGGGCGGGGTCGGTTTCAGTGACATGTTTGTGTGTTTTGTGTGTGGGGGGGGGAGTCTCTCCGTCCCGTCAGCCGCTCGCTGTGGCAGCGCCTGTCTGGAGGAAATGGAGAAGGAGGCGATGGAAGCAAAGCAGCAGCTCCCTCTGGCTCCACAGGCTCCGCCTCCGCTCCCCCCTCCCTCCCTGCAGCTCCCGCCCCCTCTCTCTCCAGCAGTAGGTGGATGTGCTGCAGTGACGGCAGACAGTTCAGGGCTGGAGCCAAAGGCGCGCACACCCACCAGAGCAGGACTGCACTCTCCTTCCCACAGATCCTCAGAGACAAACTTCCAGAAGCTTCCAGCTTCCCTCAGCAGACTCAGAGAGGAGATCCTCACAGCTACGGTAAGATCCGCACCCGGAGGCCCCCAGGCTGCAGTCTGGACGGACCTGAAGTTTGTGATTCAAAGTTCTCCCAGAGCGAGCAGCTCGGTCCTGTGGGCGTGTTCCAGGTCCCACCCACAGGCCGAGGATGGGAACGTCGGGGGTCGAGGGTCACCTGCTTGATCTCGCCATTTATGTGCCGCCTGATCTCAAAGTTTCTGTTTCCCTTCGCTGAGACGATCGAACAGAGAAGAGAAGGAATGTAGGAATGTTTGTAGAAGCTGGAATAACGCTGAGCTTCTTCCTCCTCATCCTCAGTCCTTATTGATAGAAGATTGATGCTGGATCCACAGAGGTCCACCAATCAGGAGCTTCTCAGCTGCTCCCCATTGATGGGGGGGGGGATCAGAGCAAGGTGAAGTCTGACAGTGTCCATCTCCTCATCCACAGCTGACCCACACCTGAACCTCTGACCCGTAATCGTCATGGAAACGCCCAGCCAGAAGCGGCCCCGCGGCGCCGTATCGCCGGCGCGCATCACCAGGCTGCAGGAGAAGGAGGAGCTGTGCAACCTTAATGACCGCCTGGCCATCTACATCGACAAGGTTCGCTCCCTGGAGTCGGAGAACGCCTCGCTCCGGATGCGCATCACCGAGTCCGAGTCCGAGGTCACCCGCGACCTGTCGGGCATCAAGTCGGCCTACGAGACGGAGCTGGCCGACGCCCGGAAGACCCTGGACGTGGTGGCCAAGGAGCGGGCGCGGCTGCAGCTGGAGCTGGGAAAGATCAGGGAGGAGCACAAGGAGCTGAAGGCCAGGTAGGAACACCCCCCCCCCCCTCGTTAATTTAGGAACTACACCCTAAATTAAACTGAACCGGGCAGGTGGGTTCTGTTCCACCCGGGTGGGGGTGTAAGTTGGTTCTGTTCCACCCAGGTGGGGGTGTAAGTGGGTTTTGTTCCACCCAGGTGGGGGTGTAAGTGGGTTCTGTTCCACCCAGGTGGGGGTGTAAGTGGGTTCTGTTCCACCCAGGTGGGGGTGTAAGTGGGTTCTGCTCCACTCCCAGTGCTCAGAACAAGGAGCTGAAGGCCAGGTAGGAACACCCCCCCCCCCCTCGTTAATTTAGGAACTACACCCTAAATTAAACTGAACCGGGCAGGTGGGTTCTGNTGGGGGTGTAAGTGGGTTCTGTTCCACCCAGGTGGGGGTGTAAGTGGGTTCTGCTCCACTCCCAGTGCTCAGAACAAAGGGGGCGGGGCCACAGCAGGAATGCTGCACGGGGCCGGGGCCAGACCCGACACGAGCTGGGGGACATTCCTGTTGGCTGAGTGTGTGAGCGCCTGGGGCAGAGACGGGGGGTGAACCACTGCTAGCTTAGCCAGGCTAACCAGAATACTTCCTGCTGAGTATATCAAAATAAAAGCATGCCTGCAGACATTAACCCTTTATTTACCGACAGCATTTTTCTTATATGTAGAACTGAGAGCAAAGCTTGAAGTGAACTTGATATAGAAAACGGTTTCCTAGAATGATGAGAACCTTTCAGATCAGCGAGGAGGAGAAGAGAACCTCCAAACCAGAATAGACCGAGGAGGAAGAACAGCAGTTTGATGAAACATTCATTTCTGTTTGACATTTAAAAATGTTTCCTGATCTCAGATGGTCGTTAGATGATGATTTACGCAGAATCTGGAGGTTCGATCGGATTTGATTCCAGATCAGTTCAGCAGAACCAACTTTGTCTCCCAGGTGATTTCAACAGATTTTACAGGTATAGAAATCAGGACCTAGATCCTATAAGGAGTCAAAGTGCTGCCGGTTTTCTGTTCTTTGAAGCAGCTGCTGAACATTCAGATCAGTAGAACCGAAGGCGTGTTCTGGTGGAACCGGATCAGAGACGCCTCTGGAGGGCAGCTTCATGTTTTCAGGAGCGTCTGGCTGCTGTGATGCAGATTGTAGCTCAGCTCTGATTGGTTCTGAAACAGTCGCGTTCTTGAACGTTTCACGGCTGCATCAGAGGACAGATTCAGCCTCTCTAACTTTTATCTGCTGGACTCCAGTCAGGCTGTTTGGTGTTTGGTTTCCATGGCGCTGTGCGATGACTCAGAGGTTTTTTTTAGGCCTCTGGAGTGGGCTGGTCTGACAGGAAGTGAGCTTTATTAATACTCTGCAGCAGTTGGGCTCCAACAGGTGAAACTGAGCTGAATGGACACACCTGTTCAGCCTGAAGGCATCGTCTGCTTCTCTTCACACTCACAGCTTTGTTAGCTTAGCCACAGCACATTCCCCCCCCCCCCCCCCACAGCTGTCTGCAGCCATTCTGCCTGCAGCTCCGCCACATTTAGCAAATATTAAAAACTGTTTTCTAAGCATGCGTCCTCAGAAAACCTCAGACATGTAGCTAGCATGTAGCAACATGTAGTTAGCATGTGTTGCTAATGCAGGGGCGCCACCAGGAATTTGGGGGCCTTGAAAGGCAATAAAAAAAAAGATAAAAATAATGCAAGCTTTAAAATGCTATAAAAATGCACTGAAGAATCTCATTTACATTTTCAATGTAATTTTTACTGTAAAATTTCAGCAAAGGAAAATTATCTTCAAACAAAAGTTAAATTTATATTAACTTTAAACTCTCATAATAACAGCTTATTTAGAACGAAACTTAGAACGAAAAAATAGACGTATTTAGAGATGAGGCTGCTGCTGGATCATCTGTTTACATGATGGAGGAACAATGATGGTTATTTAATGTAAACATTCCTCAGCGTTTAGCTGATGCTAACCCTCTAAAGACTAGGGTTAGGTTAGGGATCTGACCATTTTACTGGGGGGGGTTGTTTAATGCTGACTCTAGACTCTACTCTATGATCTGATCTAGACTCTACTCTATGATCTGAGCTAGACTCTACTCTATGATCTGATCTAGACTCTACTCTATGATCTGATCTAGACTTTACTCTATGATCTGATCTAGACTTTACTACTCTAAGATCTGAGCCTGATTGCAATGGTTTGGGGGGGTCTGACGATCCAGAAGACGAGTCAGGACCCATTGGTGGTGGGGTCTGACTCAGACAGACGGACTGTGATCTAGACACTGAGCTGAAGGTAAACAGACCAACCCGGCCCCTGAGCCGCCCCACCTGCACTGGTTCTGGGTGTGGCTCCAGGTAGATCATCCTGCAGCAAACACCTTTGTTATGTTAGAAAAGCATGTTTGGATCCTGACTGAGAAAGTTCTGTTGCAGACGGAACATGGTCCAACATGTTTAGCTGTAGCTTGGCCAACGCCCTCTGCCTCGCAGGAATTGGGTACATCAGGCAGCCTCCATGTTCCCCAGGGTTCTGTTGGCCCCGGGCTCCAGAAGGTTCTGTTAGGTTCTGTAGGCCCCTGGCTCCAGGGGGTTCTGTAAAGTTCTGTTGGCCCCGGGATCCAGGATGTTCTTTAAGGTTCTGTTGGCCCCGGGATCCAGGATGTTCTTTAAGGTTCTGTTGGCCCCGGGCTCCAGGAAGTTCTTTTAGGTTCTGTTGGCCCCGGGCTCCAGGAAGTTCTTTTAGGTTCTGTTGGCCCCGGGCTCCAGGAGTTTCTGTTGGCCCCGGGCTCCAGGAGGTTCTGTAAGGTTCTGTTGGCCCCGGGCTCCAGGAGGTTCTGTAAGGTTCTGT
>NW_015152053.1:35161-37673 GCF_000732505.1 Cyprinodon variegatus | reverse complement strand
TCCAGGAGGTTCTGTTGGCCCCGGGCTCCAGGAGGTTCTGTTGGCCCCGGGCTCCAGGAGGTTCTGTTGGTCCCCGGCCCCAGGAGTGTCTGTTGGCCCCAGGCTACAGGAGGTTCTGTTGGCCCTGGGCTCCAGGAGGTTCTGGTGGTCCCGGGCTCTAGGAGGTTCTGGTGGTCCCGGGCTCCAGGAGGTTCTGTTGGCCCCAGGCTCCAGGAGGTTCTGTTGGCCCCAGGCTCCAGGAGGTTCTGCTGGCCCCAGGCTCCAGGAGGTTCTGTTGGTCCCCAGGCTCCAGGAGGTTCTGGTGGTCCCGGGCTCTAGGAGGTTCTGGTGGTCCCGGGCTCCAGGAGGTTCTGGTGGTCCTGGGCTACAGGAGGTTCTGTTGGTCCCAGGCTCCAGGAGGTTCTATAAGGTTCTGTTGGCCCCAGGCTCCAGGAGTGTCTGTTGGCCCTGGGCTCCAGAAGGTTCTGGTGGCCCCGGGCTCCAGGAGGTTCTGTTGGCCCCAGGCTCCAGGAGGTTCTGTTGGTATTGTTTCCACTCATGGCCCAGTTACATGTTCTCCACAAGTTTCTGTGAACCAGGCCTCAGGTTCTGGAGCTGCTGGTTTGGACCCAAACGGGTCTAATCGTAAAGGAAAGAAGATGATGATCTTTCAGAGAAATCCAACAGTGATCAGCTGAGCCCAGAGAAAAACAGGACTAAACACTGAAAAACAGGCCAAGCTCCAACCTTTACAGCTGATATTTGTCTCCAGGATGGAGTTGCAGCCAATCAGGAACATTGTACCGTTCAATAGAATAGATCAGAACCATCTGGGGCCGGATCAGAACCGCCTTCTGAGGCCAGCTTTAAAGATTCTCCTGAGGCCTGATGATGCTTCTGAGGCCAGTTTATCTCCCTTTACTGCAGGATTAATGAGTGGAAAGTAGAGGAGGAGGAACTAATGACCGTCCTGGAACCATAATGTCCCAGTTTGTCCTGATGGTCATCAGCGCTTCCTGCCGCCATTAGCTCATCATTTCATTAGCAGCTTGGAGGCAGATTTCTCCTCGGCTGTAGCTTCTGTCGGCTCTACATGTGGATTCTGACCCATATCTTACCCGTTGGTCTATACTGGTAAATCTGAACATCCACCATTAAAACAGGAAAATCCAGTTTCACCCTGGAATGGAACGGAGGAACTCCATGCAGAGTTCTGACTCGGTTCTAGAAAGAGCCTCAACCAGATCCACCAATCACTTCCATAATGGTTCTGGTCCCTGAAAGTGATCATTGATCTTCAGCTCTGGTCCAGGGGCCCCTGTGTTTGTCAGCGTTCAGCCCTCATCTCCATGGTTACCAGAGTCCAAGGAGGGAATCCAATCCTTTGATTCAGGAGGATCCAGCTGGAGGAGATCTTGGTAGATCCGCTGCTCTGAGCTGTCAGGTGTTCTCCAGGTAACCCAGTGGAATGATAACTCTGGCGCCTCCAGAAAGTTCTGCTTCTGTGGCCTGATCTTCTCCTGCAGGAGCGGCCCAGAAAATCGTCCTGATCGGACGGGAGCAGGAGGAGGAACCGTTCAGACCTTCATCATATAAACAAGGCGCCGATCAGAACCACTAATCTGGCCTTAAAGGTTCTGGATGGAGATTTCAATGATGGGCTCATAGATCAATGCAGGATCAGAACCTGGTACCGATCAGGCAGCCTGGGTCTCCATTCTGGAGCGGGCAGACGGAGCCAAGATGGCGGGGCCCTCCTCCTCTTCAAGGCCTCGGATGTTCTGGCCCTGTTCTGGAGCCTCATGTGTTTCCCATTAACTGCTGCTCTGCTTTATTTATTGGAAGAAAACACAGATTTGGGTCCAAGTTTTATTTTCATGTGGTTCCTATTGTAGCCTGAAGCTGCCTGGCTCCGCCTCCCGTCTCCATGGCTCCGCCTCCCGTCTCCATGGCTCCGCCTCCCGTCTCCATGACTCCGCCTCCCGTCTCCATGACTCTGCCTCCCGTCTCCATGGCTCATGTTTGAATAAAGACATGTGGAATGCTTGTAGTTGCTGGTCTTACTGGGAACCATCTGGGTGTGGCTGGCGGATGTTCTAGTTAGTCACAGTTCTACGTTTAACGTCTCGGGACGCCATCATCCTGTTGGTGTGTCGGTTAGTCTCCGCAGCACGCCGCTCTCCGTGCTTCCATTGTTTCCTGCGTTTCCTCAGTGCCAGCTCGCTGCAGCATTGCGTGTGAACTCCCAGCCTCCAGGCCTCTGGATCAACCACAACTTGACTGAACTCCAGCATCAAATTCTTCTTCTCCCACAATCATGGAGCTGCTGCAGTTTTTACTGCTGTTCTTCCAGCTCGGCTTTCTGGCTGCAGCCATCTTTGGAGGCTGGCTCTGAGTGGGGCCCAAACCAGGCTGGTTCTGGTTCTGAGGGGGGCCCAAACCAGGCCGGTTCTGGCTCTGAGTGGGGCCCAAACCAGGCCGGTTCTGGTTCTGAGTGGGGTCCAAACCAGGCCGGTTCTGGTTCTGAGTGGGG
>NW_015152053.1:32007-32894 GCF_000732505.1 Cyprinodon variegatus | reverse complement strand
GCTTTCCAACCTTCTGCCCGTTTCCGTTGCTCTGCTGCAGGGAGCCGATGAGACGCTTCAGGCTTCAAACACATTCAGCCAAACATTTACAGACTTTATCTTTACTGCAGAAAAGTTGCAACACTTTCAGTTTTGATCCAAGGAAAGCTCATCGCCGTGGTTACCCAGGTTAAACCTCTGTCCACATAAGGAAATGTAAAACTGAGGTAAAATCCAGCCCCCCCGAGTTGCTCTGAGTCATCAGACGGCCCGATGGGGGGTGGGGGGTGACTCATCGCTGCTGTATGTAAATCCTGACACGCTAGCAGGCGTTGGCTGTGGGTGTGGACATTTCTCACATCAGGCACAAACAAATGTTTCAGTTCAGACTGACAGAGACTCTTTATCACTTCATGGTGCAGAGGCCCTGAGGTCGAAGTCACATGTTGCCGTTCTGTCGGGTTTTAGTAAAGACATTCTGTTTCTCTTTGTAGCCGTTATTCAGCATATCTGGATCCGACTGAGCAGCTAACGCTGATTAGCTTTAGCACCACAGCTGCATTCAGCTGAAAGCTGCAGAATCCTCAGTGGGTCATGTGCTGAGCAGCAGGCTGGGATAAACAGCTCAAAGAGGGAACATTAACAGGAGGGAAATTATATAAAACTGATGAAAAACAGAACAATCTGTTAATTAAAACTCTATAAATCAACATATTACTCACAGTTTAACCCCCATAGACTTTAATATGTAATGCTAGCTGATCAGCCTGAACTGGAACAACTGTCTCCTAAAATGTTGGAATTCCTTCCAAACAGTAGGAGGCGCCACTGATGAGGTCAGACTGTTGCTCAGCTGGGATGGAGGATTTCTAGACATTTGGGCCCAATGCCAAACTGGCGCCTAAGCA
>NW_015152053.1:27316-28179 GCF_000732505.1 Cyprinodon variegatus | reverse complement strand
TTAAGGGCCGTCCCAAACCATGTAGTGGGTAGGGCCTGTGGACCGTTCAGCCTGTGCGTTCCTGTGGAGGGTCCGCCATATTAAGGGCCGTCCCAAACCATGTAGTGGGTAGGGCCAGTGGACCGTTCAGCCCTGAGTCTTTGATTTAACTGCATGCATTTGTTCTAGGAAAGGGGTAAACATTTAATGCTACGTCAACCTGCGCCACAGAGCTACAGCCACAAACGGGGCATCACTGTGTTGCCATAGCAATTACTACTTCCATTTTCCATCGGTGGGAAGAAGCCATCCCTTTCTTATTTATACCCCCCACCTTCAATCAAGGCCCCCTCCACAGCTGAGAGTGAGACAGATTCATTTACATGTTTTCTCTAGATCTGAAGAAATTCTCTCTAGATTCTTCTAGAAGCTGAAAAGGAGCAGATGTCTTATTATTAGATGGATGATAGTGGTTTGGACTGAATTATAAGCTAAAAGGTTCTGGATTGGTTGTTTGATCCTGCAGGATAAAAACTTTTCATCATTTTCTCCCATTGAGTCCAAAGAATCAACCTGAGAGCAAAAAGCGGAAAATGTAGAAAAAACCCAGAATCAGATTAGAGTCGTGCAGTATAAACCAAGCTGCTTGCTGATTGGCCGAGGCCCACAGCCAATCAGCAGGCAGGGAGGAGTGGAACCCACCGATCAGCACACAAGCCTGGAAAGGCTTTGCTGTGGAAACGGTGAGAGTCTGAGCAAACGGGAGGAGCAGCAGAACCCCGAAGTTCCTCAGGCTGGACCTCATCTGGGTTCATCTTCCGAGCAGCTTATTGGTACCAGAACTCCTGGTTAGTTTCCAGGCTCGGTTCAGTCCTGCAGCCAGA
>NW_015152053.1:22791-25628 GCF_000732505.1 Cyprinodon variegatus | reverse complement strand
CAGAGCCGGGCTGGTCCAATCAGAGCTGGGCTGGTCCAATCAGAGCCGGCTGGTCCAATCAGAGCCGGGTTCTGGCTTGGCCTGTTTTCTGGTTCTATTTTATTATTCTAGTTTCTGTTTATAGAGAGCCTATTGTTCTGCTGCCTTTTCCCTGCAGCTCCTCCAGAGAGCCCCTTCCAGGGTTCTGGTGAGGTCCGTGGCCATGGGGACAGCCCGGTCCGTTTCCCCCTCTGAGGGTGGGGCGGGTGTCTGCTTTAGGGGACCACAGTGGTTCTGCTGAAGCTCAGGTCGGGTTCTGCAGAACTGTCGGTCCTCAGGCTGCGTTTGCAGGACATCTTGGTCTAGATGGATCAGGTCAGAGTCCTTCTCCAGCAATAGTCGGGTTCTGTTCTTTGGACCTTGGCGGTTCTGTTGAGCTGTTTTCTGTAGATCCGGGTCCTCAGAACATTTGAAGAACCAGAAAGAGAAAGTTCTGGTGATTAAAGGTCCTCCTGCATCTAAAGCAGGTTTGGGTTCCAGAACCTCAGAACCTCCACAGTTCTGAATTCCTCCAGAGTCTCAGAAACAGCTTTTTTCTTTTCTTTTCTTCTGCTATGTTCAAAGAAACCTGAGCTACAGGCCCCGGTTACCACGGCAACAGCCAAGCAAAACAGGGCTAGCATCCCCCAGTAAAGGGGCGGAGCTTGTTTCTGTTACTCAGAGGGACGGTAAGACATACAGGAGGAGGGGAGCCCCTTCATCCCTCCCTCCTCTCCTCCTCCCCTTCATTCCTCCTTCCTCTCCTCCTCCTCTTCAACCCTCCCTCCTCCCCTTCATTCCTCCCTCCTCCCCTTCAACCCTCCATCCCCTCCTCCTCCCCTTCAACCCTCCCTCCTCCCCTCCTCCCATTCATTCCTCCCTCCTCTCCTTCATTCCTCCTTCCTTTTCTCCTCCTCTTCATCCCTCCCTCCTCTCCTCCTCCCTCCTCCAGCTCGTTTCTTTGCTCCTTTTCCAGATTCCTTTTCCTGCAGTCCAGTTATCGTCTCTGCTCTGACCTTTTAGTGTTGAGTTGAATCTGATAAAGGGGGCGGGGCCAGGTCACAGAGCAGGTCTTAGGCCCGGTGTAGACTTTAATTCCAGAACCCGGTTCTGGCCCGATCAGCTGAACAGCAGGAGGGAACCGACTGGACCCAGTTATTGTTGGTTTTGGAAAAGAGAGTCAAATTCTGTGAGTTGATGCTTGTTGTTTCCTGAACTCCTCGCTGCTGTTCTGGGTGCTGATAACGTTCCTGAGGAGCTTCAGCAGCAGAACCGTCGTCTCAGTTATCAGATTTATAGTCCGTCCCCCCCCTGCAGAGATATTAGAATCTGGGCTTAATGTCAGCCATTAAACAGGAACAGATCAATCTGGATCAGAAATACTTTAATAATTCCCAGAGTGAAATACTTAGTTACACGCTCCAGTTACAGTTTTATATAAAATATATATAAACAAATCCAACTACACAAGATAATAAAGAAAAAAAAGGGATGAAATATATACACATATAGCTCTTCTGTATATATATGTATGTATATCTATGTATATGTAAAAACTAAATCCAAGTAAAGTGATACGTGGCGTGCAAAAATAGTGCATAAATGTCAATTACGGGGGGCGGGGTCTGAATCACTTGAGGGAGGCGTTATAGAGGTTGATGACCACCGGTAGGAATGATTTCCTGTGGTGCGTCTGGGTGGGAGGAGTCTGCTGGACCAGTGTGTCGTGGAGAGGATGTGAGTCATTGTCTAAGAAACCTTTAGACAAATCAAACGTTACGCCACATTTCTGACTCAGTAACCATTAAAACAACTATTTTTATTAATTTCAGACGGAACTATTCACAGACTTGGATTATATTAAACTGCTTTTTCCAATATTCACCACTGTTTGGCGCCATTTCTCTTTTTCCTCTGAGCACGGAGCAGGCGGCCTGCTTGGTCTCGCAATGAATCCTGGGAAATCCAAGGATAGAGAGGATATGAGAGAATCCTCCTGATTCATCAGTTAACGTCTGAAACGAATCAGTAATGTTGCTACGGCTGCTGTGATTGGCTAGAAGCTTCACCTGGAGGCGGGTGCTACCTGGTGATGCTCCTCCCTTTAGCAAACACTTTCCACTGGAGCCTTTCCAGATGGACGTTGTGTAGAAGTTGATCTATCTGGTTTATGTTCCAGAACTTCCTCAGGATGAGATGTTCTTTAGCCAACCTTTGGATCAGAACCAGAGCGGCTCTGAGTGCTGGATCTCCAGGTAGTTGGTGGATCTCAGAGTTCATTAACCGGAGCGGTTTGGACCCGGCCTGCTTTGGTCTTTGGACCCTACCGTGGTTCCTTAATCAAACATTAATGAGCCTCTGAGTCGTGTTGCTTCACCTCTGCCCCGCGGTGGAACCAGAACCACGCCTCATGGCTCTCCCTGGAAGCGCTCTTAGATCCAGCAGCTTGGAGTCCAGTATGTGATGTTCTGGTCCGGATGGAGCAGAACCCGTCCTGGAAGCTGTCTGTCCCAGGCAGACATATGGACCCATTATTGTCCCATATGGACCAACCCACAGGACCAATGGACAGCAGGAGCCTGACAGCTGTCAGACCCCTCCCTGTGGCCCCTCAGATGGCCCTGATGGGCCCCAACTTCAGGTCTGATGGGCTCTACCAGAACCCAGAGGTGGTATTGGTGTGGGAGCAGCAGCAGGCCAGACTGGTCCCAGTTTGTGGGCTGTGGTGTCTCCTTTATGAACTGGTTCTGACTCGTTCCTTTTTTTTTTGTCTTGCCTGTTGATATTTTTTAGTTTTAACATAAAATTCACTCATTTTT
>NW_015152053.1:16651-19494 GCF_000732505.1 Cyprinodon variegatus | reverse complement strand
ATTATCCCACATTGTTTATATTTGATCACTGCTGCAGTTTAAGAAATGGAAATGTCCTGGGAGCTGGGATGAAATGTCTTTAATGGTTTTTTATACACACAAGTTGTTTAAGTCTAAGATAAATTTAGTCTAAGTCTCAAGTTATCGAGCATTTCAGGAACTGGACTAAAATGTCCTGGGGGAGCGATGGACTAGTGGGTCAGAGCAGCGTTCTGAGAAGGTTCCCGGTTCGATCCCCACAGACTGCCACTCTGGGTCCCTGAGCAAGACCCTTAACCCCACCCTGCTCTCTATTCTGAACTGTACCTCAGGTTTCTGAATGTTTGGTTTCTCTTTTCCATAATTTCCTCCCAATTTTGGAATGTTCTGATTTTCCTGCAGAACCGGATCATCGATGGTGTTTGACCCACCAAGCTGCTGGTTCTGACTGAGCCACCAGAACCTCCCCGCTTAGCGCTGCCCCCCGGTGGTCAGTCCCGATACAGCATCTGAACTCTTAGTTTTCTCAGAACGCGGGCGGTTCTGTTCATATTGGGCCGGTCCATCATTATGATCTTCATATTTCAGCGTCCAGTGTACATTTTTTACTGCACTAACTTTACTAACCCTGATCGCAGATGTTTTAATGATTAAAAGTTATTTTATTTCTGCTTCCCTTCAGTTTTTGGTGTTTTTCTAGTTAGTAATAATCTAATGTAAACCGTTTAAAGAAACTGATTTCTTGTGGGAATGAATGTGTCACATTTTCCTTAGAATCCTTCACCAGTTCAACTGGGTTCCTTGTCAGGTTTGTTCTTTATTTTTAGTGTTTATGGACATGAAGATGCTGATCATTAAGGTTTTAATGTAATCTGCAAACATCCAACCTTTTATCCTAGATTGTTTAAGATGAAAATCAGACTAAATCGGTTTCAGAAGAAGACGCCCAGAAAAACCAAAATACTGCATAATTGCACCATCATTCGCTGGTTTCTTTTAGTTTCACTTCCAGACCTTCCATACCTTCCAGACCTTCCATACCTTCCAGACCTTCCATAGCTTCCATACCTTCCAGACCTTTCAGACCTTCCAGACCTTCCAGACCTTCCAGACCTTCCAGACCTTCCATACCTTTCATACCTTCCATAGCTTCTATTTCATTGCTTGCTAAGCGGCTGTGGGGGGATCTTTAAGCTACATGGTAAAAAATCTCCTCCTGCACCTTTAATGCTCTGAACTTCCTTATCAAGGCGTTTCGCACCATGTTTTTTCTTCCCTGCTGTTTACATTTGATCAATAGTATAAAGCTGACAAAAAAGTCTTAGAAAGCTGTGATCTGAGAAAGGAAGGCAGGAAAATGGCCGAAAGGTAGAAAAGGAGGAGAAACCATGAAGACCTTCAGCCGAATAATAGCCACACCCCATCCCTCCTTCTCCATAGGAACGCCAAGAAGGAGTCAGACCTGGAAGCCGCCCTGCTGCGGCTGAAGGACCTGGAGGCCATGCTGAACTCCAAAGATGCTGCCTACACCACCGCCCTGAGCGAGAAGCGGAACGTGGAGGCCGAGCTGAAGGAGCTGAAGGCCCAGCTGGCCAAGGTAGTAAAACATCTGGACTCAGAGCAAAGTTTTATTTGGCTTGTGGAGAATTTCCTTCCTCAAAGTAAAGATGATCTCTGGACCTGTCGCTTTGTGATGGCCTGCAGGGCGGCTGGGTTCTGCAGCCAGCTGTAGAACATCTGGAGATGTTTGTCTGCATCATGCAGGACCCATCAGTGAGGAAGCTGATCATGAATGAGGCTGTGCAGAGGAGAAGCTGCTTCCTCTGCAGCTTTTATCAATGAATCTTCCCTCAGAGCGGTGGCTGTGCTCCACCTGCTGTCCAAACAGAGGAACAGCATCTCTTCTCTCCAGGGTCACAGCTGCAAACATAAACGTTTCTCTGTCTTTGTGCTTCCCAGGTGGAAGGTAGCCTGGCCGACACCCGGAAGCAGCTGCAGGATGAGATGCTGAGGAGGGTGGATGCTGAAAACCGTCTCCAGACCCTGAGGGAGGAGCAGGAGTTCCAGAAGAACATCTACAATGAGGTCTGTGCTCCTCTGTTGGTTTGCTTCCAGCAGCTCCTGATTGGTCCGTTTTCCTGCCCAAATGTTCTGTCCTCCATATTCCACTGAATTGATAGTTTAACTTATTATCTTGATCTGTGGCAGCTGCAGCTACCTGTAGAAACGATGATGATGTTTCTGCCGGAACCTTGAGCTCTAATCGGCGTCCTGCCATGCGTCTTGCAGGAGCTGCGTGAGGCCAGACGTCGGCACAGTTCCCAGATAGTGGAGATCGACGGCGGGAGGCAGCAGGAGTTTGAAAGCAAACTGGCTGAAGCTCTGTCTGAGCTGAGGGCGCAGCATGAGGACCAGGTTCGCATCTACAAGGAGGAGCTGGAGAGGACCTACAACTCCAAGGTACAGTTCTGCCGCCCCCTGCTGGTCGCTGGAGGAGAAGTTCCTCATTTAGAAGTTCAGATTGATCCGTTATAAGTCATGGGTCAGTTTTATTTAGGTTATAAGTTCTGAACGCTGAATCACTTACAGCAAGTATGTGGAGAAATTTCAACAGAGGTGTCAAGTAACAAAGTATCAATACTTCATTACTGTACTTAAGTACACTTTTAGGTATCTATACTTTACTCCATTACTTATTTTTCTTCCTACTTCTGACTTCTACTCATTACATTTTCACACAGTATCTGTACTTTCTATTCCTTACATTTTAAAACAATCGTTCCTCGTTGCTCTCGGCTTCGGTTTAATGCAGAGGTCACGGATTAGCGGACCGCGGTCCGGATCCAGATCCGGATCCAGATCCG
>NW_015152053.1:13182-14672 GCF_000732505.1 Cyprinodon variegatus | reverse complement strand
CCTGCGTTCACGCCCACCACCAACACACTTCCTAGCAGACATGACGCTCAGTCTGCTGACACCAGAAACCTTTCTTCTTTCTTTTCCCTTTTCTTTTTATTTATTATTTTTCTCTGGCAGGCTTTAAACTGCCAAATCATCAAGGTGTGACGGAGGCTTTAGAACATAATAGGAAGTCTGACAGGAACCCGGAAGCTGCAGAACTGATTAACAAAAGCAGAGATCAAATCTTTGATTGAATGAATCTGCAGGATCATGAATGTTTGTTCAATGTTGGTCTTATTGTTATTTTAAGTGGAACTGTTGAGAATCTGGAGACCCGTAGAACTGAACCCAGTCTGGTTCTGATTCCTCTGTCTCCATTTCTCAGCTGGAAAATGCCCGTCAGTCAGCGGAGAGAAACAGCCACATGGTCGGCGCCACCCATGAGGAGCTGCAGCAGACCCGCGTCCGTATGGAGGGCATGACCACCCAGCTGACCCAGCTGCAGAAGCAGGTACCGGTGCCGCCTGCTGCCGTCTGTCCCTCAAACCGGCCCAGGTTCTGATTCTGCTCGTCTCCACAGCTGTCGTCCAGCGAGGCCCGAGTACGGGAGCTGGAAGAGGCTCTGGCCCGGGAGCGAGACATGATGCGGCGCCGCCTGGAGGACAAGGAGCGGGAGATGGCGGCGATCCGAGCCCGGATGCAGCAGCAGCTGGACGACTACCAGGAGCTGCTGGACATCAAGCTGGCTCTGGACATGGAGATCAACGCCTACAGGAAGCTGCTGGAGGGCGAGGAGGAGAGGTGATTGGCCGCTTCTGCCTCTGTTGCAGGGGTCTTGCTAATGAGCCACACGGGCCTTTCTGGAAGCAGTTTGCCTTATTGGACCGGATCTGAACCAGGTTCTACCTCCACAGCAGCTCCAGAAGGGAAAGAACTTTAGACCACAGCAACGTCCTGCTGGTTGGGTTTAGTTCTTATGTCCAACCAGACCTAAGACTGACTTCCTCTGTCTGTTCCTCTGTCTGTCGGGCCGGTTCTGGTCCTCTGGACGTCAGCCAAGCAGGTGGTGGTTCTTAAAGAACCTCCAGGTGGAACCTAGTCGGGAAGGTTTCAGGAAGAACCTCCAGGTTCTCCTTATTGCTTCCTACCTGAGATCTTTGGACTCTGTGGGTCGGCCCAGTGAGGCCTGTCAGCAGAACCTGCAGCTGCTCTGCATCGACCATCAACCAGAACCGGAATGGATTCAGATTTCCTGGAACTGGAACCTGGATCAGGTCCAGGGAGACCTAAAGATTCCCAGGGGGAACCAATCCATCTAAACTGGTTGGACTGGGTGAAACGGTCCCTCTGAACTGGTTTGACTGGGGGAATCAGTCCTTCTGAACTGGTTGGACCGGGGGGACTGGTCCCTCTGTACTGGTTTGACTGGGGGAATCTGTCCCTCTGAACTGGTTGGACTAATCCCTCTGCTCTGGTTTGACTGGGGGAACCATTCCCTCTAAACC
>NW_015152053.1:10438-12885 GCF_000732505.1 Cyprinodon variegatus | reverse complement strand
CTGGTTTGACTGGGGGAATCGGTCCTTCTGAACTGGTTGGACCGGGGGGACTGGTCCCTCTGTATTGGTTTGACTGGGGGAACCGGTCCCTCTGAACTGGTTGGACTGGTCCCTCTGTACTGGTTTGACTGGGGGAATCAGTCCTTCTGAACTGGTTGGACCGGGGGGACTGGTCCCTCTGTTCTGGTTTGACTGGGGGAATCTGTCCCTCTGAACTGGTTGGACTAATCCCTCTGCTCTGGTTTGACTGGGGGAACCATTCCCTCTAAACCAGTTGGACTGGGGAAACCTGACCTTGTACTGTGGGAGGCTCAGTCTGAGAATGTTTCTAGGTCGGAAGTTCTGCGTCCAACCATCAGAAGTCGTTAGGCTGGTTAGAACCTGGGGTGTTCACGGTGTCCCTCTGTCCCCCAGGCTCCGTCTGTCCCCCAGTCCCTCGTCCTCCAAGGTGACGGTGACTCGGACCTCCGGATCAAGCCACACCAGCCGCCTGCTCCCCTCTTTTGGTTCCGCCGTGGCTTCCAGCAGCCGCACCTCATCCAGCGCCAGCAAGAAGCGGCGCCGGGACGACGACAGTGAGACCTCCAGCATGGTGGGTGGTACTGTGACAAAGACCCGCATCAGCCAGCAGGCCTCTGCCAGCGGACGCATCACAGTGGACGAAGTGGACCTGGACGGGAAGTACATCCGTCTGAGCAACAAGGCTGATGAGGTAACCTTCCATGCGTATACATTGGGTCGGGGAGGCGGGTCCACAGACAGAGAAATTTCCTTAAAAAATGAAAAGTGACAATTTTTCACTTTTCATTGGTGAAAAATAGTCAGAATGGTGACTGATGGCCTCGGTCATCTACAATGGTGTCTGGTTCTGGAAGCACAACCCAAGAACCATACTTTCAGTTTAAGCCAAAATGTCAGAACTTTGTGATTCTCTCCCCTTTTTTCAAAAGATCGGATCAGTGAGGGTCAAAGGTGTTGACCTGTCTCCTTAGTTCTGTTCTCCTTTTGTTCTGGATCCTACAGGACCAGTCTCTGGGCAACTGGGAGCTGAAGAGACAAGTTGGAAGCTCCACTCCCATCGTCTATAAGTTTCCCAGCAAGTTCACCCTGAAGGCTGGAGCCTCAGTGACGGTGAGTCCGCCTCGCTGCTCGTTGGCTCCGTTCTGGTGAGTCAGAACCAAACGGGTCAGTAACTCAGTCCCAAACTCTGCAGGTCTGGGCTGCCTCTGGTGGGGGAACCCACAACCCCCCCAACCACCTGGTCTGGAAGAGCCAGGCCTCCTGGGGAACCGGAGACCTGCTGCAGACCACCCTGATCAGCGCCGGAGGAGAGGTCAGAACTTTGGCTCGGTTTGGCTTCCTTTGGGTTTGAGTTTCTCACACTGAACCTTTCCTCTCTGGACAGGAAATGGCTACCAGGAATGTGACGCGTACCTTGTTCCAGGATGCCGATGCAGAGGATGATGACATGGTAAACTCTTCCTCTCCTGCTCCACCTTAATGTTGCTTCAGGTTTCAAACAAGCCTGCATGTGGCAAGGTTATAGAAGGCAGACCCGTTTTAGCGGCTTGCAAAAGCTGCAGCTGGATCAATGCGCACAGCTCCAAGCTGAGTAATAACAGCGGTCCTATTTTTCTGAACTTTGGACGCTGATTTGGTTTATTACAATGCCTAAGGCTGAAAAAAATATTAAAATCTAGCTCAGAAATGCCACTGGGCTCATTTTAGGATGAGGATGATGATGTTAGCAAGGATGATGACGGTTAGCGAGGATGATGGCGGTTAGCACATGCGCGGCTGAGTGGACGCTGGCGCCTTTTGCAGCCGCTGCTCTCCGCTTCCTGTTTTCAAGTTATTTTCTACGTTTTTATGGAACTTTGGGCTGTTTAATCACATTCAAGTGAAAGCAAAAACACTTGGCTTCGCTTCTATCGTCCTAACTTTGGCTGCCATCCCGTTGTTTTGTCTGAGTGTGGTTAACTAACCTTGATGGCGGTTAGCCAGGATGGTGGAGGTTAACGAGGATGATGGCGGTTAGCGAGGATGATGGCGGTTAGCGAGGATGATGGCGGTTAGCGAGGATGATGGCGGTTAGCGAAGATGATGGCGGTTAGCGAGGATGATGGAGGTTAGCGAGGATGATGGTGGATAGCGAGGATGATGGCGGATAGCGAGGATGATGGAGGTTAGCGAGGATTATGGTGGATAGCGAGGATGATGGCGGTTAGCAAGGATGGTGAGGGTTAGCGAGGATGATGGGGGTTAGCGCGGATGATGGGGGTTAGCGAGGATGATGGCGGATAGCGAGGATGATGGGGGTTAGCGAGGATGATGGGGGTTAGCGAGGATGATGGCGGATAGCGAGGATGATGGGGGTTAGCGAGGATGATGGGGGTTAGCGAGGATGATGGCGGATAGCGAGGATGATGGGGGTTAGCGAGGATGAT
>NW_015152053.1:5436-10175 GCF_000732505.1 Cyprinodon variegatus | reverse complement strand
GGATGATGCCGGTTAGCAAGGATGGTGAGGGTTAGCGAGGATAATGGGGGTTAGCGAGGATGATGGGGGTTAGCGAGGATGATGGCGAATAGCGAGGATGATGGCGAATAGCGAGGATGATGGGGGTTAGCGAGGATGGTGAGAGTTAGCGAGGATGATGTCGGATAGCGAGAACGATGGGGGTTAGCGAGGACGATGGCGGATAGCGAGGATGATGGCAGATAGCGAGGATGATGGGAGTTAGCGAGGATGATGGGTGTTAGCGAGGATGATGGGGTTTAGCGAGCATGATGGCGGATAGCGAGGACGATGGCGGATAGCGAGGACGATGGTGGATAGCGAGGATGATGGCAGATAGCGAGGATGATGGGAGTTAGCGAGGATGATGGGGGTTAGCAAGGATGATGGGGTTTAGCGAGGATGATGGCGGATAGCGAGGATGATGGGAGTTAGCGAGGATGATGGGGGTTAGCAAGGATGATGGGGGTTAGCGAGGACGATGGGGTTTAGCGAGGACGATGGGGGTTAGCAAGGACGATGGGGGTTAGCGAGGATGATGGGGGTTAGCGGGGATGACCCTAACCCTGTTTCTGCTGGTTTCGACCAGTAAAGTTCTGAGTTTGGATCAGTTGAACTCTGAAGTTTTCACAAACCAACTGCAGCTGCTCAGATGTTGGAATTCTGCAGACAGAACTTCATCAGAAATGTTTAGAGGTAATGATTGTCCTGTTGTGTGGCGCCCCCTGCAGGGAGCTCACAGCACTAGCGGCGGCGAGCACGAGTACAACCTGCGCAGCCGCACCGTAGTGTGCGACTCATGTGGACAACCATCAGAACGCTCCGGCGGACTGGAAGGCCTTGGGGGACGAACCTCCTTCATGGGAACCAACGAGCCCAGACAGGTACGGCCCGGTTCTACTGGTTCTGATACCAGATGACCAGAGTGGATGGAAATGGAACTGAGGTTAGAGTAGCATGACTTCAGAAGTGTTTGGTAAAGAAGCTGCATGAGGACTGATCCTAACATCTGATCTAATGTTTAGAAATGATGCAGACAGACTTTAGGTTAAAGTCTAAACCGAGTTAAATATTAAGACCTGAAGAATCAGGAGAAGTAAAGTGTTTTGTGTCTCCTCCTCAGGGTCGCATGAAGCCGGAGAACTGCTCCGTCATGTAAGAAGGAAAAGCTCCTCAGCTGATCGACCAAAGATCTTTTTCTACCGTCGGGATTTTTTTTTTTGCTTTTTTACGAGATGATTTTTTTGGATCTGCTTGGTGCTTCCTGTTTTCCTGCATGTCTGCTGTTCTAAAGCCTGTTTAGGACTCTGCTCGGTCCAAACGCTCAGCTGGGTTCTGATCTGATCGGAGCGAAGCTTTGTTAATAATAATGCTGTTTAACGCCTGTTTACTCGCCGTATGTTGGGACAGGATCCTGATCGCCTCCAAAGGGAGGCGCTTCCCTCAGGGCTCGTATCTTTAGCTGATGTTGGATCATCTGATGATGACTTTAGAGAGATTCTTCGGTTTACATGTTCAATGCTGAACTCTCAGGATCCAAACATATGTGCCGGTTTATGAGGACAGCAGAACCTCTGAGTGTTTGGACCGGTCTGAAGGTATTTGATTCTGCAGAGCATCCGTCAGTCAGAACATGGACCTCCTCAGGTCCCACCGGTCCTCATTCAGAACCGCGGTGGGACCCGTTCTGCTGATGCCATCAGAAACCTCCATTCTGACTGTTGGATGCTCCAGAAACCGCCTGATGTCACTGAGTTCTGAACAGGCTGGGTCCTTGCAGGTCTGGTTCTGTTTGTCCCGTCAGTGGGCTCATATGGTTCTGCTGCTGGTAGAACCGGACCTTTCTCTGCTCATGGTTCCTTCCAGCAGTCTGTGTTTTTCTCCTGTCAGCTCTGGGATTGATGATCTCAGAGTCCATCTTTGTTTGGCAGCTTCATGCTTTATTACTCATGTTTACCCACAAAATTACTTGATAGTTTTTGTCTGATTTTGTCCTTCAGGCCAAATATTTTTTATTATTAATCTTGTTGAACCTCAAAGTGCCTCATTAACCTTCTAGAAAGCCTAGAACCTCCATGTGAAGATGAGCAGAGGTCCAGTTTTAGCTCTGCTGATCGGCTGCAGCCTTCAGATGGTTTATCGCTGCTCAGGCTGCAGATTGGAGCTTTTCCTGTTTGAGCCTCAGCGTCTGGAAGGTTAAACATTTTACCCAAATCTGTCAAAGTTGGTCTTTAAGGAAACCAGCGGTCAGAACCGGAGGCCTTGCTTTGACTTGTTGTAATTCTTATTTTTCTAAATGAAGCAGAATAAAAGCTATTTTTCCCATCGACTGTCGTCTTTTTCTTCAATTCATCAGAACAGCCAGAACACTTTTATTTGCTTTATACAAAATTTTATCTGGAACTGGTTACATTTCAAAATAAAATAAGAATATTTACAGCAGAGTACATTCAGGTGGACCTTGAAAAATCAGTCTGCTGACCCCTGGTGGTCACACAGATCCATTAATCCAGAACTTTTCATTCAATCGTTTTGTTTCTAATGGTCGACTTTAAGATTCAGAGCTGAAGCTTCTTTATTACGAAGGAAAAACTGACCTTTGTAGTTAACATCCCCAAAATGACAGACTGACGACCTGTAGAAAGTCTCAGAAAGGTGTAAAAGACAAACCTGTGATAAATGTTTCCAAAGGGTGAGATTAAGCTTCAGAGATATTGATTAAAAAAGCAAAAATCAATACAAGTCGAACAAAGTGCAGAAATGCCTTAAGTGGCATCAAGAGTTAATCAGACCAAACACAGAAAATGGGAAGAATTTCTTCAGGTTCCCAAACTGTCTTTATGGAAAAGGAGAAAGTTAAATGTTGATTTTTCTGGAGAAATTGTGCAGCAGGGGTTAAAGGTGTGACAGTTAAATGTTGATTTTTCTGGAGAAATTGTGCAGCAGGGGTTAAAGGTGTGACCCATGTGCAACTTTCTAGTTACTGGTTCGATCCCGGCCTGGTGACCGCCTGTGTTCGCTCTCCATTTCCTGTCTACCTACAAAATAAAGGCCTAAAAGTGATCTTAAGACTAAATATTTAAAGATAACTAAAAGCCTTCAAATGAAGCTGAAATCTCTGGAGCTCTGAAGCACCTGGAGTCTCATGTCTTCCAGCTGTAGGTTGGTGATGCTCTTTAAAGGAGCCATGGCTCATTTTTTCAGGTCATTTTTTTAAATTGGGTTTATTCACATACCTTCCTTGGGCTCCCAGAGAGATCAGTTCATCGACGCATGTTTGTATAAAGTAGCTCAGTGAAACTACCAGCTGTTAACATTTAGATTGTCAGAGTTTCACTGTTTGCAGAGAAACATCGTTTTACAGCTTGGACTTTAAATGTCGCCTCCAAGAAGAAAAGTAATGATGTCATTTCCTAATTGGTAGAGAAGAACTGAGAGTCGTTCTGATCAGACCCTCAATGAGAAACTAAGTTCAGTTCTCCAGCGATGGTTAGGGCTAACCCGAACCTGAACCCTAATGGAAACCTTTCAATCTGGGATGTGTTTGATCCAGAAGATGAAACAGAGAGAAAAAAATGAAGGATTAATAAAATCTGTTCCAACTAGTCAAATGTTCATAAGTTGCTGATGAAGCATCAATGCCTCAGCAGGACTCGGCTCCTTCCAAACCGGGACTCGGTGACTGTCCAATCCTGGCTCACAGGAAGTTGAGCTGCTCCTGAGATCCTGTGAAGTTTTTCTCTGGCTGATCATTTTATATTTAAAGTCTCTTTAGCTTCAAAGGGTGAACAGGGACCCTGATGATTGACACCTCATTTGGCTTCAGGGATGTTTTCAAACAGCAAAGCTAAAAATAAAGCTCAGATTTTATGTTTTTGATCCCAGAACAAAAAAAAAAAGAAAAAGCTGGAGACGTTTCTCAGTTTTATGGGGGGGGGGGCATTAATGATGCCCCTCTAACTTCAGCTTTTTCATCGCTGGCTGTTGGAGACAGCAGTACCATCTGATGACCGTTAGAGGGCAGTGCTGCTCTAAACAGTCCGTGGTCCCAAAGTGAGGAAGAGGAGTCCTTCCACTCTCCTACTCTCTCTGAAGAGTCCTGTTGGGCGATGGCGGCCGGCGAACCGGGGGCAGGTCATAGTGCCCGGGGATGTGGCTGTTCACAGGGAGGTCATAGTGGCTCTGGGGGTCTGGATGACGAGCGTGACCAAGGGAACTCTGCCGCTCTGAGGATGAAGAAAAACAGGAGTGAGGAAGACGATGAGTCAGAGCCGACAGAACCTCCATCAATAATTGAAGAACATAAAACATGAGGTCATCCGTCTGCTGACCGCCATTTTTAAAACTGTTTCATGAAAAGCTTCATGCTGGCGCCATCCTCCACCATAGAAATATAGAAACTAGATGATCTCAAAGGGAGGCGTAGCTCACCTCTGCACAGGGTGGCCATGCTGAACGGTGGGGGGGTGATCTCGGTGTATGCTCGTTCTCGGGGGAGGGCCGACTTCATCTCCATGTAGCTGCTCTCTGGAGGATAGAGCGGCGGGCTGGGAAGGTCTTTGATGGTGGCGTAAGGATTCTCGCTGTTCAGGGAACCGCTGCTCGCCGCCGCAGAATCCCTCAGCTCTGCTCGAGGAAAGGAAACCCCCCCATTACAGTTAGACGGGGGGTTGTGTTGCCCCCCATTACAGTTAGACGGGGGGTTGTGTTGCCCCCCAATA
>NW_015152053.1:0-1546 GCF_000732505.1 Cyprinodon variegatus | reverse complement strand
CTGCTTCTTCATCCTCCCTGCTTCATCATCCTCACTGCTTCTTCATCCTCACTGCTTCTTCATCCTCCCTGCTTCATCATCCTCACTGCTTCATCACTATAAATATTCACCCACATGTTTCTTTAAATCTTGGATTTCTGTTGAACTCTATATTTTACATCTAAGCATGAATTGATGTATTGAATCTTTAAACTCGGTGTTTTTCCAGCTCTAAATCATTTCTGATGGACGTTGCAGCAAAGATCATCCAGACATTTGTGACTAAAAAGCAGCGGAGGACGGATCTGCTTGGTGTCCTTCTGCAGGTTTCTGAGGTGTTCTAGAAGAACCTTCATTTTCTTTCTCTGTTTTCCTTCTTTGCCAAACAGATACACATCTGTGTCGTGAAGTAACAAGTGTTTCTGCGTCATGCGTTCAATTTTACGCATCTAGTGTAAATAACTGTGTTCAAATACTAAAGCTATGCTCAGCTTTGCTGCACTGTGACACATCAGGAGATCTTTTCCATTTATGTTTGTGGTAAACTCAGAGCAGAGGTTAGGTTAGTGACCGACAGATATCAGCTGTTCTCTAAATAACTCTAGATAGGGAAGGTCAGAGTATCTGATACTAGTCAGCCTGTAAGCTACTCTGATACATCAGCTAACAACTGCTTCTTCATCAGAAACAATCCAGAATGTCAGAAAATGTAAAAAAAAAATACAATTAAATTAAATAGAAGAAGAAAAGTGAGGAAGTGCTCCATGTCACGCTTTGGGTGGGTTCTGATAATCATCCAGTCAGTAGCAAACAGGAGGGCTGATTAACTACCTTTGTTGTAGTATTTTCCCAGGCTGGCGCTGTAGCTGTAGCTTCGGTCGATGCCAAACGCTCCTGCAAACAGGAAAAGAAACACATTTTAACTGTCAGGCTCATAAAAAGAAACCAGCTTTGGAAAATGCTGAAAATCGAAAGCAGGTGGGCGAATTTGGCTGCCAATCAGCCTTTATGAAGTTCTTGGTGTTTACGGCCAAAAAGCAGGACTGCTTAGGGAATATTCATTAGCAGTAAAGTGGAATTATGTTAAAGCTGATGTTTCCACTCAGAGGAAGAAGTAAAGAGCAGGTTTGACTGATCAGTGTTTCATTCTGTGCTTGAACATAAAGGAGGCTTTTGGATCTGATTCCTGGACCCACCGCAGTCTTTGCGGGTTTCATGGTGTTTCCAGTCTGCAGGCAGGGTGGCGTTGCTCTCTGTCCCAAACAGGCTACGGCGCTCCCTGGCTGCGTTCTTCACGCTGCAGAACAGCTGGTTGTTGGTGTTCTGTGGGAGACGCAACGAAACGTGAATCCAGCTCCAACCAAACGGCTTTGGATCACATCCAGCAGCTGGCGTGAATAGCCAGGCCTCACCTTGATGATGCGGTCGTGATTGTTGGGGAGGTGAGGGAGCGGGGGCCGGTTCTGGCTCAGGGTGTGGTAGCTGGGGTTGGAGTAGTAATGGTGGTAGCTGTGAGGAACATCTGCAAACACAAAACAATTGGATGGCGTCACCACCGCCGCTTCCT
>NW_015152052.1:118907-120139 GCF_000732505.1 Cyprinodon variegatus | reverse complement strand
TAAATTTTCATTGATGTTTTGGAGGAGAAGCAACAATCTTTCAGTCTGACTTACTGATTACTCCAAAGGCAGTTAATAATTACAACTCTTTTGAAAATGTAACCCTTAGTTTCCCTCATCCATATTGCAAAGCCACAAAATCTCTTCTTTTTGTAACTGTATCGTCCACCAGGTCCTTACTCTAAATTTTTAGATGTGTTTTAAGAGTTCATATCTGATTTGGTGCTCAATACTGACTAGCTGAATGCTAGCTGAAATACAGCCTTTAATGCTATCTTAGACGCTATAAGCTTTGTTCAAAATGTGAATAGTCCCACACATTCTCATCTTCATACTTTGGATCTTGTGATGACATACGGCATAGAATGTGAAGAAATAACAGTATTTCCTCACAACCATGTCCTCGCTGACCACTTTCTAATAACCTTCAGGATTACTTTAACAGAGAAATTTTGTGACTCGGGTGCTTAAGTTAATGTAGCCCCTTTGGAAAAGAAGGAATTTTTTAATAGAAGGCTTGCACCTTGGTTTAATGCAGAGCTTCGCACTTGCAAGCAAAATGCTAGGAAACTGGAGAGAAAATGGCACTCTATGTGCCCACGGGAATCCTATCTAGTCTGGAAAAATAGTTTACATCTGTATAGAATGACCCTTCGTGAAGCAAGAGCAGCACATTTCTCCTCATTATTAGAGGAGAATGAGAATAATCTTAGATATCTTTATTATACAGTTGTCCAACTCACCCAGAGCCATAGCTCTGTTGAACCGTCCATTCCACCTGCTCTTAGTAGTAATGATTTTATGGGATAATGGACTTGCATCTGTATTTGTCCTGTTAGATCTCAGTGATGCATTTGATACAGATGATCATAATATTCTTTCAGGAAGATTTGAATATTTTGTAGGAAGTAAAGGGGCAGCAGTAGACTGGTTTAATGTGATTTATCTGACCGTTTTCAGTTCCTTCACATTAATGATAAATCTCTTCACAGAGGTTAAAAAACAAACCACTGGACTCGTTTTCCAAGTTTGAAGACATTTTTGTTCCTATCCAGAAAGCTTTCTCAATTCAAACAATGAATCTTCCTCATGCTCAAAGGTTACCTGTGGAGTACCACAAGGATCGGTGCTAGGATCAATTCACTTTACTTTATATATGCTCCCAATCGGTAGAGTTATTAGACAGCATGGGATTAATTTCCACTGTTATGCTGATGATACCCAGCTATATC
>NW_015152052.1:111247-115585 GCF_000732505.1 Cyprinodon variegatus | reverse complement strand
TTAATCTGAGCAGGTAAATAAGCAGATCTGCAAATGGATTGAATATTTTTACTGTTAAAATAAGACAATTAGATAATATGTACTTGAAATAAGACTGAGAATGCAATTGTTTTATTCTAAATGTAAGTTGTCTTGTTACATTGGCAAAGTGTCTCAATTTCCTCCTGTAATTATCTTATTTTTCAGGGTAAAAATGCTCATTCTATTGGCAGATATTATTTTCCAAATCAACTACAGTAAATAAGCTTAACTTAAGACATTTTATACATTTTTAGCAGGTGTCCATCACAGATGAGCTGCTTCTGGAGGCTTGGTGGTGAAGCACCTGTGCAAATAACATTCAAGTAGGGAAGAAAACTCTGTACTGTCAGCTGACACTGATAAAGAAAGGTGCACTGCAGTGCTTGCACTTTTACACATTTGTTTATTTGCTTTGGGATCAGTGGATGAGTATAAAAGCTCCTCCTGACCCACACAGAGCTATTGGCTCTTTGGTAAGATCCACCACACGCTGCAGAGCGCCACCTTCACTTGGTCTCCATGAAAGCCAAAGCTCCATGTTTAACTACAATCATTCTGTCTCTGTGCTCTCTTCTCTGTCTCACAGGTCTG
Organism: Cyprinodon variegatus; assembly: GCF_000732505.1. Taxonomy (NCBI): domain Eukaryota; kingdom Metazoa; phylum Chordata; class Actinopteri; order Cyprinodontiformes; family Cyprinodontidae; genus Cyprinodon; species Cyprinodon variegatus. The sequence goes on along the minus strand of NW_015152052.1, from coordinate 114,973 downwards.
TTGCAACCATGCAGGTTTTCTCCTGGTCGTTTGTTGTTCTGATTCTGGTGTCGGCTTCCTGGGCTGAGGTAAAGATGTGCCGCCGGGCATGCAGAGGCACAGTTGTTCTGTTATCAGGCTTTTGTTTGGAATTATCTCCAAAACATAGAACAGAATTAATACTGCAACAATATTTCTAATGCAAAGAAAAAACTAATGTATATTTTTTCACATTTATTCAACCTGTTGGAGGAAGTTCTTTCAGTGTTTCTGGACTGAAGAGAGGTTTGAGTGACGACTGAAGCATTTGAGATGGGGAGGTTTACAGTGAACTTTACCAGTCACATGTGGCTTTACTCTCTGTGTCTGCAGCTCATAGTAACTTTATTGGTCTGTTGAGGAAATAATGGTCTCATTTTGGGTCAAACTCTTTCAAACAGTGCTCACCAGCATAGTGCCTGCAGGCACCACAGCGCCCTCTAGGACCACATGAGAGTCTCACCAGTCTAAAACTTTATATTCAATTCAGTATAGCTCCAATTCACATCATGTCATCTCAGGTCACTTTCCAGTTCACCAGATCATCCAGTCAGATTGATTCAAAGTTTTCTATCTAAGGAANGAAATAAAACCGTGTGAAACTGACAAGTGCTTAGTAGAAAAGTGCAGCAGAAGGTGCTATGTTTTAAAGTAGTCAGTTAGAGTTACTTAGATACAGAGATATCACAGAGAACATAACTTAACTTCAGATGGAGTTCCTCTGGACAGCTGCAACAGCTGCACACTCAGTTAATCCAAACAGGAAGTGAAAGGGCAGATGCTACTGGTTGCCGTGGACGGCCACAGCAAATGGCCTGAAGTGGCAGTCATGAAATCCACCACGGCAGTCAAAACAATTGAGAAGTTAGGGGAAATGTTCAGCCGTTTTGGTTGTCCCATGCAGTTGATAATGGGCCTCAGCTGGTGTCAGAATTAAAGACTGCTTTCTTGCAGGCAAATGGTATGCAGCACATCAAATCGGCCCCTTTTCATCCAGCTACTAATGGGTTAGCTGAAAGGTTTGTCCAAACCCTGAAACACGCACTGAAGACCTCTGAGGGGCAGGGCTCTTTTCACCAGCGGCTGCACCGGTTTCTGTTAAATTACAGAAGTACCCCCCACACCACCACCAAGGCCTCTCCAGCATCCCTGATGTTCAAGAGGGATCTGCGTACTCACTTTGATCTACTTAAGCCCACTGCTGTAAAACACACTTTTCAGAAGCAACAAGAGAAAGAGATCCAGCAACGCCGGCAGACCAAAGAAAGAAACTTCTCTGCGGGTGACCATGTGCTTGCCAGAAACTACAGTGCTGGTCCACAGTGGGTGCCAGCAACCATTGTGGCACAGACTGGTCCGGTCTCATACACCCTTCAGACGGCTGATGGTCGCGTGTGGAGAAGGCATGTCGATTGACTCATACAGAGCGCAGCACCAGCACCAACACTGCCACCCATGGTTGACTGTGGGGAGGTCCTGGAGGATGATGGGTTGGACACTGTGGCAGCGCCTGGGGGTAGCCCTGTTTTGGAAGAGGCTGTACCTGCTCCTCTGCCAGAGGGGCAGATGGGGTCATTGCCCCCACACCCGGTGGTACAAACTGAGTTCACGAAAGGCAGTCTACCTGAGCCTCCCTGTGAGCGGCGATATCCAGAAAGAGAGCGAAGGCCTCCCAAATGCATGGACTTATGAAATCTTTAGCACGGCACCCCCAAACATCTGGGTCAGAATAACACCCAGGGGGGCCGCAACGGGTGCGGCAGTCTACCCTCACCCGTAGGTTTTGTTTGTGTATGCTTGTGCATTTGTTAAAAAAAAAAAAAAGAAAAAAAAGGGGGCTTATATAGTTTATACAGATTCGGTTACAGCCCCATGTTACTGTCATTTTATTATTTTTGTTGATATATAATTTTGATTTATGACACCTTGTGTTATAGGGACTTCTATTCTAAGAGGGGAGGAAATGTTATGTTTTGCTAAGAATGTCCCCCTTTGCTTACCGTAGATTATTCTGGGAAGAATGGGTAACTCTGATGTTGTTGTTGTTAGCCTGTGAAGCTAATTAAAGTTACGTCGAGCATACTCCTGCCTCCGGAGCCGTTATTGCCTTTATGAAGTGGGATAAAATATAACAGGACAGATCAAAGCACAACTAGTTTGGATTTCAATTTGCCCTCATAGTGACAAGATGGAGAGAAGAAGAGTTAAACAAAGTTATCCTCTCTGATGAATCCGACTGATTCCATCATGATCTGCTGGACTTACAGCACAGTTTTCTTTATTAATATCAATCTTTTTATTAACCAGAGAAACCGTTTTAGGAGGACAAGAAACGTTGCTCTATTAATTAACTTTTATTGATTGATTGTTAGATTTTGCCTCCAAAACACCTTGGTAGCTTTTCAAACTGCTGATTGTGTCCAAATAGCTTCAAATATGCTGAAATCTATTTGATGCCATGTTCTATAGTTGGCTTTGGATGAGTTTTCTCTTGTTTAACACAAACAATGTTAAGTTGTTTTAGTATTTTTAGGTCTTATGTTCCATCTTGTGCTCCATATTTAGTTTTCCTGGGCTTATTTCCCAGAATGATAAATATTGGTCATATCTGAAGCCATTGCTGCTGTTTATACTGGTTCTAAGGACAGAAAGTTTCAGACCTGGAAAAGCAGAATCTAATATGAGGTAAAGAGGAGACATCAGGGATGGAGGAGGAAGGAAAATGAACATTAAGTAATCTGTAAGCGGTATGTATGAAATCTTCATCTGCAGAAATGTGGCTGTTACAGTTTTCCAGAGGTGGATCATCCAGGTCCAGAAAGTAAAAGCCCTGCCTTGTTTTCCTTCATCCTGTTCACTTAACCAGGTGATCAGCCCCTCTGCTGATTAGTCTGCTTGATTGAGATGGAAATGCAAATGTTTGGAACTGATCTCTGTACAGACTTTTTACTTTCTCCACCTGTATTATCAACCTCTGCAGTTATCCAACCATGAGGGAAGAAGCAGAATAAAGACATGAGTCACACACAGAGCTTCTTGGAACAAACTCTGGTTTCTAATGACGCCAATACTAATTATATGACTTATTTATACCCCCTACCTAAGAGTGGAACTGGAATAGAATAGAATAGAATAGAATAGAATAGAATAGAATAGAATAGAATAGAATAGAATAGAATAGAATAGAATAGAATAGAATCCTGCAAACCAGACATCATCCACCCAGGTTCTGGTCCTCTCTGTGGTGGACCTTCATGAACATCTTCAGCTTCAGTAGGACAGTAAAGGAACCATCTGTGTTCAACCCAACAACCTATTGGGTTTGCTGAACTGGTTCTGTTTTCAGTCTTTTAGGCTAAATGCATTAAAACTGAACATCTCCTTAAAACCGGAGGTAATTTTGATGCATGAAAAAAAATGTGCAGAAAGCAACCTGCTACTCTGCTGCTTTTCCAAGTAGAGGAAGGAAAGTCTGAGAGACAGAAACCTGGATTTCCTCTGACAATAGATCACTGATTAGAGGATAGATATTTCTATTTACACAATGGAATCATTCAAACAATCTTCTAAATTATCAAATCAGTCCCACGTCATTTTCAGTCTTTAAAAACATCCAATCAATTCAATTTCAATTCAATTCAATTCAATTCAGTTTATTTATATAGCGCCAAATTCACAACACATGTCATCTCAAGGCACTTTACAGTT
>NW_015152052.1:104220-108292 GCF_000732505.1 Cyprinodon variegatus | reverse complement strand
CTGGAGGTTCCTACGTGGAATCAGTTTCTAGAGTCCTTCGTGTTTTCCCCTGTTGTTCTCTGCAGTGAGCTGGAAGCTCAAATCTAGGACTGCCACGCTAAGCCGGAAGCTAGAAGCTTAGCCTCTCATGAACTCTGCTAACCAACAGTCTCCAGTCCCAGTACAATCTCCAGTGAACCTGCTCCCCAGTCTGAACCAGTTCCCGTGTCATATCCAGGTTTGTGCTTAAATAAACCCTTTTGGACTTTTACCCAGTTTCCCCGTGTGTGTTCTGCATTTTGGGCTTTACTCCCAGAACCCATCATGACAGGTTCAGACATATATAGGACTGCCACAGGGAACAAACAGGAACTTAAAGGCATGCAGGGGCAATTACAGACCTATGGACAGCTGGATAAATGAAGGAGGGAGAAACCAATCAGAGGAAGAACAGGGAAAACAAAGAAACACAGAACATGGACCATGACAGTTTCTCTGCTAGATTAGAGCATATCCTCTATTTTCCTTCATTAATGCTGGAAAAGGAAACCTTTTTCTTTCTCTCTGCCTCTTCTGGAGCTGCTGTGTTTGTGGCAGAAGGTCCAATAGAACTGGTCCAATGAGGACAATGGTGACATGATGCTAAAGAGTTTATGTTGCTGAAAGCTGCTGCCGGTTTCTGTCAGCATTTCTTCATCTTCTCTGCTTTGGGATTCAGATCCTGACAGTGAACAGATACTCAACACAAAACAGAGGCAGAAAGATGCTGTCTGACAATTGAACAAGGTTCTAGTTCTGAGGATGGGGCAGATCGTTTAGCATCAGATCAAGTGAAGGAAGAGACTTTCTAATGATAACACTGTTATGTTTAGAAGCCAGGACGAGGTAGAAGCTCACGTAGGCAAAGAACTCTTAACAGCTTTTTATTAAGAGCTTGTTCAGCAGAACAGTAACATCAGGTCTTCTTCTTTTTCTATCCCACTTCTACTTCTCTTTTTATTCTCTACTCGTACACCACCTAGTGGTAGACACAACATTCCCCCCTTACTTGAAAAGCTTGCATGTACCTGTGTATCATAAGACTTAACATTAACCTTATTTAACAGTTTGTATGTAATAAGTATAACTTTAGCTGAAATCAAAGAAGGTGGTTACTAAACTAAGCAACAAAACCAATCAAATATATTTAGCAACCCTGTACTTTTAACATTTGGAGATACTAAGAAACAGAATTGTCAATGTAGCCATTGAAAAATAAAATCCAGGTGTTTGAAACATTTTGTACCATGAGAATTAGTTCACCTGTACCCAAAGCATGTAACACAGTCATTTATGTATCCATTTACTCATTTTTTAGCCTGTTTTCATCCTCCTGCTGTGCAGTAGTTCTGATGGAGATACTCCAGTTGTGTTATGTGGTGTTGCTCTGTAGTTCTGTAAGAAATCAGTCACTGTGGTTTTCCAGTCTTTCTGCATGTGTTCTGCGGTTAGTATTGTCTCCTTAAGAACTCTGTTCCATCTTTCAGCAGCACCATTGTACTGTGGATGGTACACACTTGTACGAAGATGAGATATTCCCCTCTCTGAGAAAATCTGCAAAAGAACTGGAAAGAAACTGTGGCCCATTATCAGTCACTATGTAATCAGGGTTCCCCTCTCTGCTGAAAATAGAGCGCAGGAATGTGATAACAACATCAGTCATTACAGCATGAGCAAATGCTACTTCTGGCCATTTACTGTAATAGTCCACTAATGTTATAGTGAATCTACATGAAGAAGCAGCAGTTTCGAAGGGACCCACAATGTCCAGAGCAACTTTCTCCCACGGTCTGTTCAGCAGTTCAAAGGTTGTAGAGGAGCAGGAGCACTTTGAGCAGATTTGTCATTCATTTGGCATGTCGTACATGTAAAAATAACTGACTGAACCATCTTGTCCAGGTCACGAAGTCTCTGTTTTGTGCGTACAACTCCTTGATGCATTTCATGTGCCAGGTGAATGACAGTAGCACGTAAAGCAACAGGAACAATGTGTTGATGTTCACCTCTCATGACCAGATCCTGAGATGCAGAAAGCTCATTCCTGATGTGGAAGTATGGCATTAAGACAGGGTCCACATCCTTCTTGCATTTTGGCCAGCCTTTCTCTATCTGTCCACGGAGAAGTGTGAGTTTAGGGCATTGGGAGGAAGCAGAAGTGAACTCAGCAACAGACAGAGCTGACACCACGGCTGCAGCCATGTCAGGTTCATCAATTAGGGTAGAGTCCATAGGAAGTGGTAGCCGTGACAAACAGTCTGCAGCCTGGTTTTGTGATCCAGGCCTGTACTCCAAATCATAGGTGAAGCACAGCAAACGTGCAGACCAGCATGCGACCCTCATTCCAGCACGCCCACTGCCTTTAGTAGCAAGTAATGTCGTCAGTGTTTGACGATCAGTCTTTAGCGTGAAATGTCGGCCCCAGAGATAAGACCTCCACTTTTCCACAGCCCACACAAGCAAGAGCCTCCTTTTCTACTGTGGAGTATTTCTGTTCTGCAGAGGTCATCGATGAGATGCAAATGCTACAGTTCGTTCAACATCATCTGGGTGTATTTGGGTCAACACACCACCCAGGCCATAATCTGAAGCGTCTGTGGTGACAATGGTTGGGAGGGATGTGTCAAAAAGAGCCAGAACCGGACTGTTCAGTAAAAGATCCTTTAATTCCCTAAAGCTTTGATCAGCCCTTTCAGTCTATACGAAACCAGATGTTAGAGTGATAACTATCCTGTGTTTCAACCAGAAGGGTCATAAACTTTTATGACCTCCTGTAGGTCATGAGGCAGAATCACACGGCTGTATGACTTCCATCCAGCTAGTTGGTCAATTCACACTATCTTGTTACCTGCATCCTCCCAGGCCCGCCTGTTTGATGTCATAAACTGTTAATAAAAGGCTTTGCTATGAAGGGATCTGTGTGAGAAGGTGATGGCTTTCCGAGCCAGCATCTTCTCTCCACCTGGCACACGCTGACGTCACAAAACCCTGTCTCTGTGTTGATCTTTTCCTTTTAATCTTTTAAACTCACATTTCTCTGAATTAAAACCCAACATTTTTGGTGCCGAAACCCGGGAGTCAAGATCCAATTGTCCAGGACCGTGCGGGACCAAGGCCAAGAAACTGTCAACAGCCGTCCACCCTTTGCCGATGGAGCCAATAGGTTGGTCTAGCCCTGCCCTGGACATCCTGGTGACGACTCAAGCTGAGGACTGATCTGCACAGAAACGGTACGCCTAAAGTTTTTTATCAACAGTTGGTCTGGGACCACGTGAAAGCTATAACTAGTTGTAGTTGCAAGAATATTTGACGAAACCAAGTTTTGTTTACAGGTCTGGGACCTGGGTATTCTGTGCGTTTTGGTCTGGAACCCTCTGTGTTCAAGCTATAACTAGTTGTAGTTGCAAGAATATTTGACGAAACCAAGTTTTGTGTACAGGTATGGGACCTGGGTATTCTGTGCATTCGAGTCTGGGACTCTATGTTGGTTAAAAAATAAAAAATATTAGGCCTTAGAATAGGTGTGTGTGACTGTGTGAAAGTGTGTGAGGAAACAATCAAACCGCTGTGTTCTGTTGTTTCATACTAAAACAGCAGGAAATAATACAGTATAACTCTTGTGGATGCAGAGGCAAGAATTTCTCACCTGAAAAGGTAGAAGCAGAAATTACCACAACAGTTTTTGGGTGCTGTCCTGCTGAAATAAACATCCAGTGCATAGAATACCCTAGGTGTTTGTACTGGACTAAATTCTTTAAAAATGGGACAAGGTAGTAGTAAGAAGGAAATGCCAGGTGATGTTAGATGGATGGTGGCGTGTTGTGGTGGTGACCCAGAGTTTGCCAGAAAGTGGATTGAGAAGAAGGACTGGGATGGAAAGTTGCGAGTTGAGCCGCTGACGAAGATTCAGCAGAAGGTGGAGATGAAGTTGGTGTATAAATCAAAAAGAAAACAAGCTAAATACAGAAAAGAACTAGAAGAGTTAAATACGTGGATTATGCAAGCAAAAAATAGGGAAAGCCAAATTCAACAGAAGAACGATAGAATGACAGCTACA
>NW_015152052.1:95409-102938 GCF_000732505.1 Cyprinodon variegatus | reverse complement strand
CACACTATCTTGTTACCTGCATCCTCCCAGGCCCGCCTGTTTGATGTCATAAACTGTTAATAAAAGGCTTTGCTATGAAGGGATCTGTGTGAGAATGTGATGGCTTTCCGAGCCAGCATCTTCTCTCCACCCGGCACACGCTGACGTCACAAAACCCTGTCTCTGTGTTGATCTTTTCCTTTTAATCTTTTAAACTCACATTTCTCTGGATTAAAACCCAACGCCAGAGTCAGCAGTTTCTCTCAGCACAGCCCGCATTGGTTCCACTAATGTGGCAAAATCAGGGAAAAACTTGCTGTAGCAGGAGATCAAACCAAGGAAGGAGCTCAGAGACTGTAGGTCATGTGGTGGTGGTGCATCACGTACAGCTGCACTATGAGCTGGATCAGGAAGGATGCCATCTTTGGAAATGATGTGACCAAGAAACTTGAGGCTGGACTGTCTAAATGCACATTTTTGCATGTTGAGTGTCAGGCCTGCCTCCGTAAGATGCTGGAGCACAGCATGCAGTCGTTTGTCATGTTCTTGTAGAGAAGATCCTGAAACAATTACATCATCCAAGTAATTGTGCACACCAGGCAGTCCTTTAAGCACAGTTTCCATCATTTTTTGGAATGCAGATGGAGCGGAGGCCAATCCGTAGGGAACACGACAGTAACGGAAAAGCCCTTTGTGTGTAATAAAAGCTGTGAGATCCCTACTGTTCTCATTTAGCAGGAGCTGATGGTATGCAGATGCCAGATCTATGGTGTAGAAAAAAACTGGCACGCCCTGAGCTCACTTAAAAGCTCATCCATGTGGGGCAAAGGGTGACTGTCAGCAACAATAGCTTTATTAGGTTCCCTTAAGTCAACACACAATCTTGGTCTGCCCTCTTTCCTCGTTGTGACCACAATAGGCGAATTCCAGGGAGAAGCATCAGTGCGTTTGATAATTCCCTCCTTTAACAGCAAATCCAGTTCCTCCAACACTGCGTCTCATACTGCAAATGGAAGGCGGCAACATTTTTGCCGAACTGGAACTGCAACCTCACGTACTTTAACTTTGTGCACAAACCCAGCAACACAGCCAATAGAAGCAGAGTTTGTTTTTGTCAGCAACACAAAAGAAGCATGTTCAGGGGTTGGAGCACAGGTTGAATCGGAGCTAAATGTCCATTTCAGTGCTTTTATCAGGTCCATTCCGAGTAAGGCAGATTCGCCTTTAACTACATACAGAGAAGCAGGAGCAGCGTGGTCATGAAGGGTAACTGTTAGTTCCAAACATCCTATTGCAGGAATATCCTCTTTTAAGTAAGTACCTAGTTTCACCTGGGGTGCAGTGAGAGTACACTCAGGAAAATGTCTGTTGTACAGAGTCTCTGGTATGATAGAAACTGAGGACCCCGTATCAATCAGTAATTCACAATCAGCTGACTCGCCCGACGCAGCTTTAATGTTCACATTGCAAAACAGTCTATCAGTAGTGTTAACTTCATTTGCAGTTAACATGAGCAAAACCACTTCAGGAATTAGTTCCCCAACTTGTTTAGCTGAGCGGCAAACTTTAGAAAAGTGTCCAGTCTTACCACAGCTGTTGCATTTTGCCGCGGCTGCAGGACAGTTTCTTGCATTCGCCAGGTGACTTGTCGATCCACAGCGATAACAGGTGCGCGCTGTTTGCCGCGCGGGGCGCATGTGGTTATTTTTAAAAGCAGCTTGGCGGTTTTTGTCCTTGCGTTAAGTAGGTCCATGCTGGGCAACCGTGTAACAGCTGTAGCTCCACAGAGGAGTTTGGACGACTGAAGAGGGTGTTCCATTTGACATGCCAGCGTGACAGCGCTGTCCAGCGTTAAAGAGCCTTCCAGTAAAAGCCTGTTTCTCACCTCCGGTGCATACGCCTTCTCAATCAGCTGATCCCGCAGCATCTTGTCCTCCATGATTCCATAAGCACATGGGATAGCCAACTCACGTAAAGCAGCCACGTATTGAGACACAGTCTCATCCGCCCTCTGCGTTCTCTGTTGGAATTGGTATCTTGCCACGACAACATTCCCCTTCGGTGTAAACTGTAGTTCCAACACCTTCATAGCGTCATTGTATGAAGTGCAAGGTGTAAAATAAACATTGTCCTTCGAAGCTAAGTGCATGAATTATTAGAGCACAACGTCTAGCATCGGACCAGGAATTGCCAGTAGCATGAATAGCCGTTAAGTAGTTCTCAAACATTTTCCGCCACATGGAAAACGGGACCGTAGGTTCTCCACTGCAGGGTAGGAACGGCGCAGGCATGGGTACTTGGCCAATTGTTATGTTTAGAAGCCAGGATGAGGTAGAAGCTCACGTTGGCAAAGAACTCTTAACAGCTTTTTATTAAGAACTTGTTCAGCAAAACAGTAACATCAGGTCTTCTCCTTTTTCTATCCCACTTCTTCTACTCCTCTTTTCATTCTCTACTTGTACACCACATAGTGGTAGACACAACAAACACCTCCTAATGTTCCAGATGGTTTGGTTCCAGCTTCTTCTCTAAATCAGGTTTTTTCCTTCAGTCGTCTTTTCTCCTCTGTTCCAGCAGATGCAGGTCTGCAGGAGGTTCTAGAGGAACATAAGATCAGTCTGAGGAGGAGATGTGAACGTGTGGCTGAAGTGTTAGGAATCTAGTTTGTGTGGGTTGATTTGTGTTTGTCTCTCCCTCCACCACCAGGTGGTGCCCTGTCCTCGTTGGCCCTCCTGCACACCTGCGGCTCGTTGGTTCATCACTGGGGAGTATTTCAGCCGTTGACTGCCACTACCTCGAGAGTTTGCCAGTTTTGGGTTAGCTGAGTCTAACCTGAGCTTTGTTTTCTCTGAGATTAATTTTGTTGTTTTGTCTTTACCATTTGGCAGAAAGCCTTCCCGCAGAGTGGGAGTTTGGCCTTTTCCCCCTGGAATGATCTTTGTGTTCATACTGAGCTGGGGAAAACTTCCACACGACCCGTTCAAGTTCCGTCGGAATTCTAAGTGGCAATCCGCTCTAATTACTCCTCAGGGTCCAACTCTACCGACCTGTCCGGGATTCAAGGATTAGATTGAGACCCCCTCCAACGTGAGTCCCGCTTCCTCAATTTTTCAAGATATCATTTCAGTTTCTTACGGCCATTGAACTAACCGCTGTGAACTTCCCTTCCACTTCTAGATCCGGTTCTTCATAGTTCAAGATTCTACTTCCTGTGATTCTCATCAATAAACCTGTCAAACTTTCGCTTGGTTTTCTGAGTGGTTTTCTGCATGTGGGTCAGATCACTTAAAAGCATCATGACATGAAGGAAGTGATGAAACAGGAAGTAGAACCCTCCTCAACAGGATCTACACTGATCTCTCAACTTCTCCACTCTGTTCCTCAAAGAGGGACAGAGTGGAGAGGTTTATACATGAGGTGAAGCAGCTGGAAAGAGCTTCCAAGATCCAGAACCTCCATGATTCTCCACTCGGGTGTCACAACATCTTAAAAGATCTTCCCTGAACAACATTGAGCCATTAGAGTGGTTCTGACCAACGGCGTCGCTAGTGTTGGAAAAACCTTCTCGGTGCAGAAGTTCATTCTGGACTGGGCAGAGGGCTTGGAGAACCAAGATGTCAGTGTGGTGGTCCTGCTTTCCTTCAGGGAGCTGAACCTGATCAGAGATCAGCAGCACAGTCTTCTCATGCTGCTCGATGTTTTCCATCCAACCCTCCAGAAGCTCCCAGCAGAGAAGCTGGCTGTCTGGAAGCCTCTCTTTGTCTTTGACGGCCTGGATGAAAGCAGATTTTCTCTGGATCCCTGCTTCGGTTCTTGAGAACTTGTTGACCACAGCGCAGAGAGGAGAGTTGCCTGAGACCATGTACTCACACTTCCTGCTGGTCCAGACCAGGAGGAAGAAGAACAAGTACCATGATGGACATGAGACAAGTCCACAGGAGCTGGAGGAGGCTGACAGGGAAGTTCTTCTGAAGCTGGGGAGGCTGGCCTTGGAACATCTGTGTTGGGATCCTCAGGCTTGCCCACCAGAGGGCGCCGAGGATCCTCTTCTGCTCTCTTTGTCTTTTCTTTAGGGCTGGAGTCACTGTTAAGGTTCTGGAGATTACCCTCTGCCTCCAGCAGAGTGCGCCGTGGGTCCTCCTGAGCTGAGCCTCCCACACACCTGTGGCTGATCTACTCATCAGGAGGACCACAGTATTTAAGCTGCCTTCAAACCTTGATTCCACGCCGCAGTGTTGATCTTAGTTGGTTAGCAACCTGAGCCTCTGTTACTGGAAGAATCTTGGTTATCTCTAGTGTGAGATCAGATTCTAACTCTTCCCTGGTTCTGCCTCACAGGAATCCTGTCTCTTCGTGAAGCTCTGGATGAGCTTAACCTCCGTCTCCTCGTGAAGCTCTGGATGAGCTTAACCTCCTGTCTCCTCGTGAAGCCCTGGAAGAGCTGCCTCACTGGTAACCTGTCTCTGGCCTGCAGCTCTGGGAGAGCTGCATCACAGGAAACCTGTCTCCAGCCAGAAGCTCTAGGTGAGCTTAACCTGCTATCTGCCCTGGTGAGCCAACCCGAAGATTCCTACGTGGATGAAGCCTGATGACTTCTCTGTGGAGTTTCCCTAGAGGTTCCCATGTGGATTTTCCCCTGTTGTTCCCTGCAGTGAGCTGGAAGCTCAATCTGAAGAATCCTTTGTGTAATTCCCCTGTTGGTCTCTGCAGTGAGCTGGAAGCTCAGATCTAGGCCAGCCTTGCTAAGCATTTAGCTAGATGCTTAGCCTCACATGATCTCAGCTAACCAGCCATCTCCCGTTCCCTGCACAGACCCCAGTGAACCAGCCCCCCGCCTGAACTGTTCCAGTTAATATCCATGTGCTTGTGTCCTTTAATAAACTCTTTTGGACTTTTACCCGAGTCTCCGTGTGTGTTCTGCATCTTGGGCTTACTCTCTTAGAAACCCATCATGACAGAACACTGCGGCCAAAACACAAAGCCCAGCAGAACACCTCCGTCATTGGTCTGAGAAACGGGAAGCTCAGATTTATAATCACACACGAAACCCTCCGTGAGTAAGAATCCCAGCCTGACTTTAAGAAAAGACACGTTTCAAGATCCCACTGGCTTCGTGGGAATCACAAGATGGTGCCAGTTCAACTTCCGGTTCCGGTTTCGTCACTTCCGGAGTTCCGTCCGTCACCTCCCAGTCAAGATAATAACCCTCCTTTCTGGTCAGAACTCATCCCGTCGTTTTTGTCAGCCGGTCCTTCTCTTCCTGAGAGATTTTCTGGCAACGCAAGTAAGCTCAAGGGATTTCAATTTCAGTGTCGGTTATTTTTTAGTTTTCACGCTTCTAACTTTCGTTTTGATAAAGATAGGATAGCTTTTGTTATTTCTTTTCTTTCTGGTGAAGCCCTTGAATGGGCAGAGACCAAATTTCCGCCAAATATTAGAGAAAGCTGTACATTTAAGAATTTCACCCAGGAGTTTGAGAGAACTTTTAGTCAGGTCACTAAGTTCTCCGTGTCTGGTAACCTTTTGAAAACTAAACAGGGTAATAGGTCCGTTGCTGAGTTTACTTCCGAATTCCAGGGTAGAGCAGCCGCTTCCGGTTGGAACGAGCCTGCACTCAAGTCCGCTTATCTTTCAGCTTTAAACGAGTCTGTTAGAAAAAAGCTTTCTTTTTATGTCGAGCCAGCAAACCTCGAGGACCTCATAGAACTAGCCATTGGATTAGACCCAGCATCACAAACCGGTTCCAGTTCCTCTCCACGCCAGTTTAGCCTCTGTTCTCATGTTCACGACCTTCACTTAGCTCCATCAGTTAAAATACTCAAAATTGGCCCATCTATTTCACGTCAAACAGTTAGAGTTCCCCGCCAGCCCGATCAGACACCTGCACCCGTCACCGCTGTTACTAGACCCGTTCCCTCGCCTGATCATCGAGCTCCCCACATCCATGAATCTAATCTATGGAATTTTTTCTATGGAGATAGAGAAGATATCTACCCTTTCGAGCCACCACTTTCGGTTCCACGCCAGCCAGATCCAGATCCTGAACCAATAAATAACCTAGTAAGTTTAAAACCTGACCCCGTGCCTGATCCTCTAGTCCCTGATCCGGTAATCCATTCTGGAGCTTTGATTCTTCGACCGGTTAATTTGTCACCAGATCCTATCTGTAAACCTGTTAGTTTATCTCCCAAGACCTCTTGGCGTAAGAAAAGGCGTCGTCTTAAATCAGCTCTGTGCCGTCTAGAGACCCCCGGGTCAGCTCTGTGCCGTCCAGAAACCCCTGAGCCTGCCCTGTGCCGTCCAGAGACCCCTGAGCCTGCCCTGTGCCGTCCAGAGACCCCTGAGCCTGCCCTGTGCCGTCCAGAGACCCCTGAGCTAAAAATTAAGAGGGCTTCAGAATTTGGAGTTGATGGAAATATGCCTCCAAGAGCCTCTCTACTAAGGCCACAAACCGCCAAGAGTCCTCTACAGACGCCTCAAGCCACCTCAGAGACTGAACTTGAGCCTCCATGGGTGGTCCCTCCAGCTCCTGAGGTGGAACCACAGTCGGTGGTCCTCCCAGTTCCAGAGGTGGAACCACAGCCGGTGGTGTCCCCTGTTCCTGATCGGGAGCCGCAATCGTCGGGCTCCCCTGTTCCTGATCGGGAGCCGCAATCGGCGGGCTCCCCTGTTCCTGATCGGGAGCCGCAATCGGCGGGCTCCCCTGTTCCTGACCGGGAGTCGCATTCGGCGAACTCCCCTGTTCCTGCTCCAGAGCCGCAATCGGCGGGCTCCCCTGCTCCAGAGCCGCAATCGGCGGGCTCCCCTGCTCCAGAGTCGCAGCCGGCGGTTCCCTCAGAGCCTCCTCCAGAGCTGCAGCCGGCGGATTCCTCAGAGCCTCCTCCAGAGCCGCAGCTGGCGGTTTCTTCAGAGCCTCCTCCAGAGCCGCAGCTGGCGGTTTCTTCAGAGCCTCCTCCTGAGCCGCAGCCGGCGGTTTCCTCAGAGCCTCCTCCAGAGCCGCAGCCGGCAGTTTCCTCAGAGCCTCCTCCTGAGCCGCAACCGGCAGTTTCCTCAGAGCCTCCTCCTGAGCCGCAGTCGGCGGTCTCCTCAGAGCGTCCTCCAGAGCCGCAGTCGGCGGTCTCCTCTGAGCCTCCTCCAGAGCCGCAGTCGGCGGTCTCCTCTGAGCCTCCTCCAGAGCCGCAGTCGGCGGTCTCCTCTGAGCCTCCTCCAGAGCCGCTATCGGCAGTCTCCTCTGAGCCTCCTCCAGAGCCGCAGTCGGCTGTCTCCTCTGAGCCTCCTCCTGAGCCGCAGTCGGCGGTTGCTGCTGAGCTTGTTCCTGAGCTGCCGAGGAGGGGACGGGGTACCCCGTGGGGGTACCTGCTAAAGTTTGGGCATCATCATCCTGAGAAGCAGCTTCGCCTCCGGCCCCGCGGCAGACCCCCAGAGCGTCAGCTTCAACTCCGGCCCCGCAGCAGAACCCCGGAGCGTCGGCTTCACCTTAGGTCCCACCTGAGACTGTGTCCTGCTGCCGGCCCCATGGCAGGCCACCTGAGACTGTGTCCTGCTGCCGG
>NW_015152052.1:85824-94240 GCF_000732505.1 Cyprinodon variegatus | reverse complement strand
CTCCAGCCACAAGCTCTAGGTGAGCTTAACCTGCTATCTGCCCTGGTGAGCCAACCCGAAGATTCCTACGTGGATGAAGCCTGATGACTTCTCTGTGGAGTTTCCCTAGAGGTTCCCATGTGGATTTTCCCCTGTTGTTCCCTGCAGTGAGCTGGAAGCTCAATCTGAAGAATCCTTTGTGTAATTCCCCTGTTGGTCTCTGCAGTGAGCTGGAAGCTCAGATCTAGGCCAGCCTTGCTAAGCATTTAGCTAGATGCTTAGCCTCACATGATCTCAGCTAACCAGCCATCTCCCGTTCCCTGCACAGACCCCAGTGAACCAGCCCCCCGCCTGAACTGTTCCAGTTAATATCCATGTGCTTGTGTCCTTTAATAAACTCTTTTGGACTTTTACCCGAGTCTCCGTGTATGTTCTGCATCTTGGGCTTACTCTCTTAGAAACCCATCATGACAATCTGGAGAAAGAAAACATCACGTTCTATCATGAAGACCTGGAGCAGTGTGGTCAGGATGTCACAGAGGCCTTGGTGCTTTCAGGAGTTTGTACAGAGATACATACACTTGTATGACTGTATTCCTGCATATCCATCAGTAGTTAAAGGACAAGGGTCATCAAATGCAAATTCTGCCCTGTAAAACAATGACAGCGTAATTGTTGTTGTATGATGTGAAGCCTCATTTGGAGGTTTTTAACAGGATTTGAAAAAAATTCATAATTTGCTGCTGTAATATTATAGATTTTTTTTTAGAATAAAAAGTTAGCAGATGTGCATAATCAAATAATAACAGAAATACAATTATAGAGCATTCAGTATTGTAAGAAAGTCCACAATGTTTCTGAATAAATTCATTATTGTGTGAGTTAAGTTCTGTTCCGTTTATGTCTCCTTCCTTCTAAGTGTGAAATGTCCCATGCTCCTGAATGCACCATAGCTATCTGACGCTAGTGAATGCATCACGGTGCTCTGTCACTGTGCTGTGTAGATGCACATTTGATTTGCCGCTTAAGACAAAGCTTTGCAGTTTCCAAACTCCCGCCCGCCTGTGTCATCTGCTGCTGAGGAATTACCAGGGGGGTTCCCGTCATTTTTAAAACTATTGCTAAAAGTTCTGCCACAATAATAAACCACAGAGGTGAAGCAGGACAGCCTTGGCATATTCCTCTTTGAATATTAAAACTTTTAGCTGTTCCAGAAGGCTGAGATGCTGAACTATGAATGTCTGTGTAAAGCTACATATTGTTTTTTATAAATCTTTCCCCAAAGCCAAAACACTTCAATGCTTCTATAATCAAGGGCAGCTCAACTACATTGAATGCTTTCTAAAAGTCTAAAAAGAGAACAGCCCCATCATCCTCCACCAGAGGCGCATTATTCAGCAAATCTAAAAGCAGTGTCACATTATTAGGAATAGATCTCTCTTTAAGAAGAAAAGATGGTGTATCGCTTATTATCTGAAATAAACCATCTTTTAATCTGCCTGCAATCACATGTGTAAATATTTTCTAATCATCATTTAATAAAGTGACTGGTAAAAATGTTCAATGCATCTCGGATCATTTGCTGGTTTTGGAATGAAAGCAATGAATCCCTGTTTCACTGTAAATGTTAATGAATTGGTCAATAATGTCATTCATTGGTTCATAAAGGAAATGTTTTAGTTCTTCAGAAAAATATGTGTGAAATACTGTAGTTAAACTGTTTTGATGCTTTCCCAGTAGCTGGTTTTTTTTGTGACTCTGTCTAATTCTTTTAATGTGACATCAGACTTTCTTTAAAGGTAAAATCGATTCTTTCGATAATGTTTTTTAATCTCTAATAGAAAAATATTTGAGTTCACAAAATTTTACACTGATGAATTTTAATTGGAGTAAAAATCTGTATATTTCCTCTGAGATCCCTATCTGATTGTATCTTTATTTAAGCTGATCGGTGCATTCTCTGTCGTCTATGATTAATGATTTTATATTTTTCCTTTCTTGCCTATTTTTTCTAGATTGGAAAAATGTATTTTTTTTCACCTTCTATCCATTTAGCTCTAGATCTAATGTAAGCCCCATTTGTCGTTTATGATATATAACATCTAATTGATTTTTATAATGTAATAAATTAACATTTCTCAGATTCAGTCATTTCAGTTTAGCTGCATAGATTAATCATTTTGCACCAATTTCCTCTCAAAGTCTTTTTGCATTTGAATTTACTAAATGTTACTGAAAATTCTCCAAACTTGACTTTAAAGTGTTCCTATGTCTTCCTGAGGTTACCAATAGTCTGGTCATTTTTCATTTTTTGTATCAGTTCTTTAATTACTCAAACATATTTTTTCATCTTTTAATAAGTCAGCATTACATTACCTGTAATCCTTTTAAATTTGTTTCTGAATTAATCTGAGTGATATATCACAGTGATCGGTTAAAGGAGGAACAGAAATAAGAAGATGTGAAAGATATCTGACTGCTTCTGACGGGTATCAGGGTTTCTGTCTCTATCCTTCTACCAGGTTATCAGGATTAATAAGTTCCCTCCTACCACAACAATGTTTTAATAGCTCGTTTCCCTATATTCAGAAATAATGTCCTCTAACTTTGACATTAACAAGTTGTTTTGACTAGTATTTGCAACTCCATAAACATTGCACAAAATGACAGAATATCCTTGAACATTAAAGAGAAGAAGCATCCAGTGGTCCAGTTCATCAGCTTAAGTAGCATCAAGCTTTGCAGGACCTTTATTAAAACAGATGGCTAAACTTGAAGAAAGTTTGGCTCAATAAGATCTTTTCTCCCCTCTGGTTTGACCACAAGGGGGCGTCTGTGTGACAGGAGAAGGTCTCCTGCAGAAAGGTGCAGTGAACTCCTTGGCCCTTACAAGATTAAATAATAATGCTTTTCTTTTCACGCTATCCACGAGTCCTCTAGCATTTAAATAAAAGACACATTTGAACAATAACAAAGCTGTTTGAAAGATAACAGCTCGACATAAAGAACAAAAAAAAACAATCAGTAAAGTTGTATTTTTCCTTCCAGCAGGAAAGGAATCGAGTGAAGTGGATGAACCTGCAGTGCAACAGATCCTCTGTTCAACAGACTCAGACTCCAAAGCAGCTTCTTCTCCTTTCAATCTTTCACTTCAGCAGCATTCAGTTTTAGAGCTTTGGCCACACTGCTGATCATTACTTGATTCTGGGTTAATGTGGTGTTCACATCTGCCATGTTTTCATCCTGGCTGTCAAATCTTCAATGCAATGCTTGAATGACTTCCAATAGATCTTACATTGTTGTCTTTGGTCTGGAGGGTCCGAGGAGCACAGGGAGGAGAAAAGGAGCTCTGAGGGAGGAGACAGCTGAGGAGAGCTGCTTTTATCAGACCACTTATTGATTTAGGATTTGATTTTCATTCGGGCAGTAGTTAGCTGCTGTCGCTCTGTCAGCGAGCTTCTCATAGCTAGCTGCTAAATAGTTTGGAGCACCACTAAAACTCTGCTTGAATGAATGAATGAATGAATGAATAGCAATTTATTTCAGACATTTCAGACAACAATAAATGAATCAACCAAATACACACAAAAAGAGACTAGTTAACATCAACCAAACCAAACACCAATTTCCAAACTAACTAAATTCACCTGAACATAAATTGAAACCAAACCCTCCACCCAATAAACCTGTCGGTATTCACAGCCAGAGAAATGACATCCATTGCTTGTATTTAGAGTAAACATGATGATGATGCATAAACCTTAATAATAATATTAGAGCAGCTGTTCCTCTGCTGTCCTGCTGCAGCCTCTTCTGGGAGAGGATTTGGGAGTTATTAAAGGGCCTATCAGTGGATGAAAGGAAGAGCCATTAGGAATGTGACTGATGTGACTTTTTGGACTAAAATATCCAAAAGAACAACGTCAAATTCATCAGATCTTTGTCTCCTACTCCACCCTTTCCATTACCAGATTCTCCAGATACATTTTAATCAAAGTATGCAGTATTTTTATTTATTTATTTTGCTGTTATGGAATATCAAATAATTATTCTTTGGTGGAGAACATAACAGTTTAATATTTTCAAATTTGACAGTTTTTTCCTGTTTCCATGAAAAAGTCCATCAATAACCTGTGAACCTGTGATCTCCCTAATGGTCCCCAGATCTAACTCCACCCCTAATGATGGCCTCACTGGATTTGATGTGACAGATGAAGACAAAGTATCTCATCATGGAGAAGAGGAGGGGAAAGGAATCCAGTTGGTTTTTCTACAGACAGGGAATGTTTTGGAGAATCTCTTTCTGCTGCCATTAAAAAAGGTTTTCCAGGAGGGATCTGATCTGCTGGCTCTCAGTCCAGAAAACATATCAACTAACTTCATCAACTAACTGGTGTGAAGTTTTCATCAAAGGTGGAGAACATTTGCTCTGGTGCAGAGGAAAGAGAAAATCCAACTAGTGAGACTGAGAGTCAGAGAAACATGAAAGCTGTGAGCTTCTATTTTGCAAGCCACGTATCACCTTACTTGGATTTATAACTTTACTTGGATTTATAACTTTACTTGGATTTAGTTTTTACATATGCATATAGATATACATATATATATATATATATACATATATATATATACAGAAGAGCTATATGTGTATATGTTTTATCTATTTTTTATTTTTATTTTTATTATCTTTTGTAGTTGGATGTATGTTTATATATATAAAAGTGTAACTGGAGTGTGTAACAAAAGTAATTTCCCTCTGTGATTATGAAAATATTTCTGATTTTGATTCTGATTCTGATTCTAGAATGGAGACCAAAGCAACATGGAGCATCTCCTGAATGTTTCCATCCTTCAGCTTTTCTAGCCGAGTTCCAGGAGCTCCAGATGAAGCCTGATGGAGATTTAGACAAACGGCCGACTGCTAGTCATTGTTCATCATTTAGAAATCAGACTGTGAGGACATCCCAGAGCTCCACACATCACAGCATGAGAAACCAGCAGATTCCAAAGAACAAGAAGAAGAAGCAGCAACCATGGTTCTGTTAGGAATCATGTCATGAACGTCTTCATTCAGACAGAACCTTCAGAAACTCAGAATCTGCTTTTACTGCAGAAAAGTTTAGAGTCCAACAGAGTTTCTGCCTAAAGACAGTTTGGTTCCAGGTGGGTTTTAGGAGCTGGACCCTGGAGCGGGCTCAGGAAACCCACTGCAGGCTGAGGCGGTTCAGTAGAATCCAGTTGATACCAATGAGTTCTGTGCTGCTGCTCAGTCGGCCTCTTTAAATCTCTGAACCTTAACAAGGCTTGGATCTGAGCTGAGTCTGGATTAGATCTTGGAGAACGATGGAAATGCTTCAGTGAAATCCGATCTTCTGGTGGGTTTGGACCCAGGGAGACGTTCTGCTCTACAAACTTCCACCACATCCAGAACCTCCTGAGACGTTTGGTTGGCTAAGTGTTGCTGCAGGTTGGGATCTAGAGGGGTGTGGGCCACCATGAGGGGATTTATGGCAGGAGAGGAAATACACACCTCCTCACTGTGAAAGGAGGGAAAACAGGAAGGAGGAACCTTCTGAATCGGGTCAGTTCCCAGAACTGGTTCTGTTGGTTTAAAAAGTCTTCTTGTCCTTTTCCATCATGAAGCTGGTTTTAAAAAGCGTTTCTTTAGTGAACATAGTTCTGGGATGTAGAACATGAAGCTGGTTCTGAAAAGAAAAGCTTGAACCTGTCATGATTGGTTTTATATCAAACCCACATGCAGAACACAATGGAGGCTGGGTAAAAGTTTAACAGAGTTTATTTAAGATGTTGATACACAAAAACATGAACTGGATCTGGAACAGGTCCGGGTTGGGTTCACTGAAGTCTGCAGAGATGATAGTTTGATTAGCTGGGCAGGCAGATGATTAAAGGTCCTTTAGATAATTCTGATTCTACCTTGACGGGGTCCAGGCTTCTCTTGTGAGAGAGGGAACCGTTGTTTGTTCAGCAGAGTACACAAGCAGCTGCAGCGTCTAGCTTCTGACTTTGAATGGCAGACCTTGATCAGAGTTTCCAGCTCTTCACAGAGAGCAGCAGGGGAAATCCAAATAGGAATCTTCAGGTTTGGCTCACCAGGGCTGGAAGGCAGGTTAAGCTCACCCAGAGCTTCAGGCTTGAGACAGGTTTCCTGTGAGCAAAGACAGAGGAAGGTTAGAACCAGTTTTCTCACTTAGAGACAACTTAGATTCTTTCAGGTAACAGAGGCTCAGGTTGCTAACCAAACTAAGGTCAACACTGCGGCGTTGAAGGAAGGTCTGGCAGCTGCTTATGAAGGGAAGGTCTCCTGATGAGTAGATGCGTCTCAGGTGTGCTGGAGGGCTCCAGCCCAGGAGACCCACGGCGCACTCTGCTGGAGGAAGGTGGTACATCCCCAGATCCCAACAGAACCCAGAGCTGGATATCTGATCAATATCAATAAATCAATAGAAAAATGAAGAACCAGTTGAAGAAAGCAGCAGATTCCTCCTAGAATCCGTCCATGCTGGGTTAGGATCTGCAATCAAACGTACATAATTATCTCCAAACTGGAGGCAGAAGTTCTGTTTGAAGGAAATCAAGTTCTGTTCTGGACCAGTTTGACCTCCACAGGTCCAGTAGATGATTTGCTGGTTCTGCTGGAAAACACCACTTCTATTCTGAGCCTGTTTTTCTCTCCGGCAGCAGAACCCAGCCACTGTAGAACCTCTGATCCAGAACTCAGATCCAGAGTTCCATCTCTGGTCCATATTTTCAGAGCTGCCATTATTACTAGCTGTGTTCCTGCTCTGGTAGATGGTGTCATTAAGGCGGTTCTACTCATTGGGTCATAACAGCCTGACTGACTTTCAAAGAACCAGCAGCTTGTTTTCAAACCTGCAGATGTTCTGGTTCTATCTGGATCTCCTTAGGAGAACCTTGACGGGTCATTTTAGCAGAACTTTGTTAGCTAAAGGTTAGCGGGCAGCTGCCAGATGCAGGAAGGTCTGCTTTAATATGTGTGTTCATTGGACCACTGGAACCAGAACCTTTAGCTCCCAGTACCAGAACCAAGCAAATTAAACCATTAAACCCAGTTTAAAATTATGTCAATATGTTGCAGTTGTTTATTGTCCTAAAACCTTCAAACCATTCATCCAACAGCAGATAGTGATTTGGCTAAACGAGCAGAACCGGAGCATCTGGGTTCTGGTTCTGTTCTAGACAACATTCAGTAATGATCCTTGTCTGAGGAAAGTGGAAACTTTCTCCTGCTGCCTTTGATTTGTTTCCCAAAAACCTTTGAACAACTTGAAAATCTTCTTCATAAAGTTAAATGTTGAACTTTTATTTTTCAGTACGTTTTAAAGATAAATATCATCTTTAGCTTTGAACGGATACAGAACTTCTCAGAACCAAAGGAGCTTCAGAACCAGGACCCCACCTTTTTCCTTTTACCTGCTGCTTTGCAGACATGATTCTGGAGGAAGATTCTTATATATCCATAAGTTGTATTGAGAAAGCACATCACATTACAATAATATAATTGTATGAAATTCATTGTCATTTTTAGACTCTTAGTTTTCTTAGTTTTCACCCACACAAAAACAAGGGAAAAATAAGTAGAAAAGTGGTGGGGAAGCCTGGGTATCAACAATCATTGACATCAGAAATCCAATCAGACATCCAACTGAATGAAGCAAGATTTACAAAAAATCACTCATAACAGGTTTGACATATTCCGTCCACTTAAACCATATCTTGTAGAAAGTGTCCCACTGCACATTTATGAAATGAGACAGTCTCTCTAATACATACATTTCCTTCACTATGTTAATCCAGTCCTCAATTGTTGGAGGTTCTTGTTTAAGCCATTGTCTTGCCTTTTTGCTCCCTGCCAGCAAAATGTACAGAAGTTTCTAATCATTATAGTTCAGTTTGTAGACCGGTATGTTACACGGGTGGGGTGGAGGTGAGAAGGGAAGTTCAGTGGTTAGTTCAGGTTCCGTGGGAGTCATGGAAGCTCTGAGATTTTGCAATATTGAGAACTCACTTTTGAGGGGGGCCTTGTTAGTCCTTGAATCCAGACTGTGTAGTAATTCCAGAGAAGGGTGCACACATTGGAGGGCGGACAAGTTAGACAAGCGTTGGACCCGGAGGAGTAATGGAGCGGAATATCTCTCGGATTTCCAATGGGTAATTGAATGGAACATGTGAAGGTTTTCCCCTGCTCAGTGTAACTCTATATTTTCCTTCCAGGGGAGAGAAAGTCCAGGTATCCAGGAACAAAGGAAAGCTTCCTGCTGGGGAACAAATACAAAAAATTGTTAGACTCAAAGAAACACAGCTAGGTTAGACTCAGCTAAACTCAGCTTGGCTAGAGCTTGGCTTGTTGGGATCTGGAGATAAGCCACCTGTCTCCAGCAGAGAGCGCTGTGGG
>NW_015152052.1:83886-85424 GCF_000732505.1 Cyprinodon variegatus | reverse complement strand
CTGTCTCTAGACCCAACCGGTTCCCCCTCTCATAAGATCTGTCAGAACCTCTTCAGGTACATTAAAGGATTCAACCTTCTCATCATACAATCAAACTGCAAAGCTAATCAAACTCTCACCTCTCCAGAAAGGAGTTGAAACCAGCACCTGAACCAGTCATTACATTCTCTGTGTGTGTTTCTCAATAAACCTTGTTCAAACTTTTACTCAGTCTCCAGTAGTGTTCTGCGTATGGGTCAAGTCCTTAGCCCATCATGACAGAACACTGCAGCCTAACACAAGACCCAGCAGAGCACCTCCGAAGGCGACTTGAGGAACAGTATTCCCAAATCCAAGGACAAGCTCAAACCCTTCGTGAGTTGAATGCTTATGTTGAACATCAGAATCAGACTTTACAAAGATACGCTAGCTATGTGAGAACCGCTAACACCGCACCAGCAGTGCTTCCTGTTTCCGAACAACGTCTGTCTTAAAGGTCAGAGACGATGACGTCATTTCCTGAACTCTGTCCGAGTCTACCTGAAAGATTTTCAGGTATACAGTCTAAATGAAAGGGATTCTTGTTCCAGTGTCGTTTACTGTTTGAGAATTCACCTGCTAGTTTTCCTAATGACAAAAAGAAGATTTCTTTTATTCTCTCTCAACTCTCTGGCCAAGCTCTTGAATGGGTGGAGGCCAGGTTTTCATCTGAAAACAGTTTTTCATGCACCTTTTCTGAATTTTTGACTGAATTTTCTCAAGTTTTTAACCAGGATTCAGATCAAACCATTGATTCTCGAGCTTTGCTTAGTCTTAAGCAAGGTAATCTGACAGTGGCAGAGTTCTCCATCGACTTCCGGGTTAAAGCCGCCGCTTCCGGTTGGAACGAATGCGCACTTAAAAGTGCTTTTTTCCAGGCTCTTAACGATAACATCAAGGATGACCTAGCCACAATTGATGAGCCAACTAGTTTGGAGGATCTTATTCGGTTAACCATAAGATTGGATAACAGACTCCGAATTAGAAACAATTCTAGGCTAAGGAACCTAGAAATGTCTGCTTCCGCTCCTACAACTAATCACACTCATGTTTCTGTTAGATCCCCAGAGTCCAGTTCCAGACCAAGGATTAAGAATCAGTCACCCCCAGCTTCTGCTCAGATCACTCAATTTTCCTCCTCAGCTGCAGAAGGAGCGGAGTTTGAACCCATGCAGATTGGGTATACAAGACTGTCACCTGAAGAGAGACAACGGAGATTCAAGGAGAATCTTTGTCTGTACTGTGGTGAGCCTGGACACTTTATTGTTTCCTGCCCGGCTAAATCAAAAGCCAGGGTCTGTCAGAGGATGTGAGGAGTCTGACGGACCATCTTAAGACTGATAAATCTCCTCATTAACTGTTACCTGCAACCCTGTTTGTTTCCAACCAGACTCTAACATTATCAGCCTTCATTGATTCTGGGTGCGAGAAGAACCTCATAGATTCGAATCAGGTCCAGCAACTGAGGATTGAAACTGTTCCTTTAGAAAGACCCCTCAGATTCGCTGCTATTGATGGAA
>NW_015152052.1:78838-80262 GCF_000732505.1 Cyprinodon variegatus | reverse complement strand
GTATCATGATCTGGCACCAGTTTTCAGTAAGGTCAGTGCGACGTCTCTTCCACCCCACAGACCATATGACTGTGCCATAGATTTATTACCAGGAGCTCCTCCTCCCAGCAGTAGATTATTTAACATCTCCAAGCCTGAACGTCCCTTCGACCCTGTATTGACTACAGGGGACTGAATCAGATAACCGTCAAAAATAAATACCCACTTCCACTACTGGCATCAGCCTTAGAACCAGTTCAGTGAGCTACGGTCTTCACCAAGCTTGATTTAAGAAACGCCTATCATCTCCTTAGGATAAGAGAAGGAGATGAATGGAAGACAGCCTTTAAGACCCCCATTGGCCAGTTTGAGTATTGGGTCATGCCTTTTGGTCTTACAAATGCTCCTGCCTTTTTCCAAGCCGTAGTCAATGACGTCCTCACAGATTTTCTAAATGTTTTTGTTTTCGTTTACATCGATGACATTCTGATCTATTCCAGGAACCTCTCAGATCACAAGAAACATGTCCGCCTGGTTCTTCAGAGGCTGCTCGAAAACAAGCTCTTTGTTAAGACTGAGAAATGTGAATTTCACCAACCATCTGTTACATTTCTTGGGTTTGTGCTTGAAGGCGGGCAGGTGAAGCCATCTGAAGAAAAAATAAGGGCTGTTCTGGATTGGCCTACTCCAGAGAACTGTAAGCAACTTCAAAGGATCCTGGGGTTTGCTAATTTCTATAGACGATTCATTAGAAATTATAGCCAAACTGCTCTACCTCTTACAGCCCTGACTTCGGTAAAGAAGACTTTCCAATGGACACACAGCCTTTAAGAAACTTAAGACTCTTTTTTCCAGTGCACCCATCCTGGTCCAGCCTGATCCTTCTAAGCAGTTCATTCTAGAGGTGGATGCATCTGACTCCGGTGTTGGAGCAGTTCTTTCTCAACAATCTGATTCTGATCAAAAGACTCACCCATGTGCCTTTTTTTCACATAGGCTCCCCCCGGCTGAGCAAAATTATGATGTCGGAGACAGAGAACTCGTGGCCATTAAACTCGCTTTGGAGGAATGGAGACACTGGCTCGAAGGTGCCGAGCATCCAGTATTAGTTTGGACTGATCACAAGAACCTGGCATATCTCCAATCAGCCAAGAGATCCAATCCTCGTCACTCCAGATGGTCTCTGTTTTTCTCCCGTTTCAACCTAATTATCTCTTACAGACCCGGTTCCAAGAATGTGAAACCTGATTCTCTCTCTCGTCTATACTCCTCTAATCAACCTGAAACACCTGAGCCTGTTCTTCCCTCTTCGTGTACTGTTGGAGCCGTCTCCTGGGAAATCACCGATCTCATCAACCTAGCCCTGGACTCTGAACCTGACCCAGGTAACGGTCCTCCAAATCAAACATATGTTCCTTCCTCAGTGACATCCCGCCTCATCCAGT
>NW_015152052.1:75383-77131 GCF_000732505.1 Cyprinodon variegatus | reverse complement strand
AAGCCAAACCTGAAGATCTCAATCTGGATTCCTTCATCAGCTCTCAGAGGAAGAGCTTGGAAACATACTCAAGTCTGAAAACTCTCCAGCTCGAAGCTAGACGCTGCTGCTGCTTAACTCTCTGCCTCTTCAACTGTCTCTGCACCCAAACGGTTCCCCCTCTCATAGGATCTGTCAGAACCTCTTCAGGCACATTAAAGGATTCAACCCTCTCATCATACAATCAAACTGCAAAGCTAATCAAACTCTCACCTCTCCAGAAAGGAGTTGAAACCAGTCCCAGACCAGCACCTGAACCAGTCATTACATTATCTGTGTGTGTTTCTCAATAAACCTTGTTCAAACTTTTACTCAGTCTCCAGTAGTGTTCTGCGTATGGGTCAAGTCCTTAGCCCATCATGTCATGGCTAGAGCTTAAAGAGCATTATGACGGAGCTTATATGTGTGTGCACACGCTCTTTTCTCTGCTCCCTGCTTGCTTGCACTTTCTGGTCCTTTTATCTCCCTTTTATCTCTTAATCCAAAACTACAGAAAGTTGGATTTAGTTATTTAATTTATTTTCTTTGATTTATTTTTTATTTAGATTTTTTTTTCCTTGTGTGGACTATTCTAGTTTTCAGCTATTCCACACAAGATGCCTCTCTACAACAGCCCAGAGGAGGCAGTTATCATGAAAAACGCTGTTATGGAAAGACTTCAACACAAAGTGGATATGGAGAAAAACCACCCGATTCAAAGGATGCCTACCTTCAGCACAGATGACTTTGACAAGCTTCTACAGAAAATAGCTGTCATGGAGCTGAAAATCCACCAAGTAAACTATGATGTAAATGCTGCATATGGAAATGAAACAACGCTGCCTGTGATTCCGAAGGGGGATCATCAGCCCAGCAACTCAGTGAACAAACAGTTCCCAGAGGAGTGTCAAAAGCTGAACGCAGTTGGAGAAAGACGAGACTCCTGGTTCACTATGACATCTATAAAGAGAGACTTTACAGATATAACTTACAACTGAAAAATGCAAGAGAATCTTTCTTCTCTGAAATCATTAACAAGAACATTAATAATACTCGTGCGTTATTTGCCACAGTCGACAAGTTACCAAATCCTCCTGTGCCCGTGGCTCCTGAACTCCACTCCACCAGGGCCTGCAATGAATTTGCTAATGTCTGTACTGAGAAAATCCTAAAGATCAGAGGATCAGTTTATACATCCATATCAAGTTCAGTACCAAAGTTGTCTCCAACTGGAATTGATCCTGACTAAATGTCCCAATTCAGCCAAATAAACTACAAAAGCTTAGAGGAAATCATTCCGCAGCTAAGTTCCTCCTCCTGCTGCCTTGATGTTCTACCCACAGCTTTCTTTAAGAAAGTTTTGCCTGTCATAGCGTCTGATTTGACTCGTCCCTTCTGTCAGGTGTTTTCCCCGCAGTCCCCAAAAACAGAAAATATCAAACCACTGCTGAAAAAGAACAGTTTAGATAAACTACTACTCCAGAACTACAGGCCCATATCAAACCTCCCCTTTATCAGTAAGATTATTGAAAAAGCAGTGTTTCAACAATTAAACACTTTCTTAGACATGACCAGCCACTTTGACGTGTTCCAGTCAGGTTTCCATGTTCACCACAGTACGGAGACCGCCCTTATCAAGGTGTTTAATGACATCCGTATAAATACAGAGTGTGGAAGAACCACAGTGCTGGTACTATTGGACCTCAGTGCAGCATTCGATACTGTAGATC
>NW_015152052.1:67311-73036 GCF_000732505.1 Cyprinodon variegatus | reverse complement strand
GAAACCTGGACAGCATCCTCCTCTCTGCCACGGTGGTCAGGGTGTCCAGCTGCTCCCCCACAGCATCACCGGCCCTCTTGATCAGTTTGTTCAGTCTGTTGTTTTCAGCGACCCTCAGCCCACTGCCCCAACATGTGACTGCAAAGAAGAGCGTGCTAGCAACAACTGACTCATAAAACATTCTCAGCATCACCCCACAGATGTTAAAGGACTTCAGCCTCCTCAGGAAGAATAGTCAGCTTTGGGCCTTTTTGTAGACCGCCTCGGTGTTTCTAGTCCAGTCCAACTTATTGTTAAAGTACACTCCCAGGTACTTATACTCCTCCACAGTGTCAACAGGAACCCCCTGGATGGTTTAGGATTGCCTTTGACTGTTCTAGTTAAACAGTTCAAATAAAACATCATTAGTTCAACTTTTTATTTTCTTTAGTCCAGCTTTTAATATTCTTTTTTTGTTTCTGCATTTATTTTATTTTTTCCTACTTGCTTTGATTCTGTTTTATTTTTCTATATTTTAATCATGTAAAGCACTTTGCATTGTCTTTGTACTGAATTGTGCTATACAAATAAATTTGCCTTGCCTTGCCTTACCTAGAGTACCCAAAACTGGCAAACACTCTGGCCTCGAGGTAGTGACAGTCCACTGCTCAAATACTCCTCCAGAAAATGATCCAACGAGCCGCAGGCGTGCAGGAGGGCAAACGAGGACAGGGCACCACCTGGTGGTGGAGGGAGAAAAAACACACAAACAACCACAAAAACAGACCACACAAACTGGATTCCTAATATCAGTATTGCTGGATGGTTTGACAGCTCCACAAAATATTGAAGTGATTGGCACCATCCCTGCCACATCTCCATATCAGGGAGATGTTGCAGTTAAAAAGATATCACGGATATTTTTTTTTGCTCTGGAAAATCTTATAATGCTTTTCCAGCAAAATTCTTAAATCTTGCTTTTCTCGCAGTTCTTAAATCTGTCATCATGTTGATTTGGGATGAAATCTGAGTCGTAAGCACACCGTCTTAAAATTTTAGAGGCCTTTTCTAAACCACATATTCTAATTGCTTCATTCCAGGCAGACATCATTACTTGTGATATTGGTTCATTTGCCACATAAAAGTCTGTTTGAAGTTTTTTGTCGGCTATTGTGGCTTTAATCGGTATTGTCTTGATTGTTTCCCCTTCAACATCTTTCCATCCCGCAGTGTAATCCGGACAGCACAAACATATCAAAGGTCTCAACTGAGCTGCACAAAAATATTCTAGAAAGCCCACAACCTCCTTTTTCTTTTAAATAGTAAAGTTTTGTATTTGACTCTGGCTTTTTTGCCTTTCCAAATATATTTTGATAGCATCTTATCCCATTCTACAAAGGGTACAGGTACTGGTAGGAATTGGAATAAATACAACTGATGGAGGGACGTTTAATCTAACTGACTCAATCCTGGAGTGTAGGTCCAAAAAGGGTATGGTATTCCATCTTTGGATGTCTGATTTTATGGCCATGTTCAGGGGGGCATAATTACCCCCAAACATTTTAGAGGGGTCACAATGTATCACCACCCCAAGATATCTGACACTATCTGCATTCCATTGCTATGTATTGCTATTTTTAATTTCAGACGGTGGATCATAATTTAGCGTTGGGATACAGGGTTAATTTGAGCAGAACACAGGTTCTGTCACACTGCAGGTCTGGTGTCTGTCTCTCTCTCTCTTCTCTGCAGGGTGTGATGGGCAGGTGCAGCTCATCTCTGTTAATTTTGGAGCCTACTTAAGGATCTGGGACCAGGAGGAGGGCGTCAGTTCTTTCTCGCTACCAGCGTGGTATATGACCGACCAGTTTTCTCCTAAATTCGTGTTCAAACCAGATCTAATCCCGTGTCTATGTTTTTTCCCTCCTAGCCACCAACCAAGCCAGTCTGCCGCAGCCCTCCTCCAGGAGTCCACCTGCCTGTCCACCCTCCTACAAGCCATCACCTGAAGGGTAGAGAGTCAGTTGCTCCTGGACCCAGGACACATCCTTCCAAGCTCAAAACAACCTCAAGCCCCGTGAGTTCAGCATCCTCCACCTTCCCTCCACCTCAGATCAGTTGTTCACCATCCCCCAATCTTTTCCCTAGGCTGTACCAGGAAGATCCTACCAGACTCCATTTTCTGTTCTTTGTTTTAATAAACTTTTCCTTAAACTGATCTAACTGTCTCCGTGGTTGCCCTGATTCAGAGTCGTTCTTCTCTCATTATGACAGGTTCTGAGAACAAACCAAATTCTGATAGAATTTTCATTACTTTGGGGAGAAGCTACGTAGGATGAGATATAACCAGAAGCAAGTCATCAGCTAATAGAGCTAATTTTTGCTCCCCTCCTGTAATTATTCCAATTACATCCTGGCTCTGTGTGATCCATTGACTGCATTAACCCTGTTGAGTGTGAATGACTCAGCAAGGTCTCTATTAATTTGTATTTTGGCTGTTAGTTTATTATACAATCCACAAATAGTATTTATTATGGATTTATCAAATCTAAATCTCTCAAGTACCCGATATAAAAAAAGACCACCTCACAGAATCAAATGCCTTTTCAGCATCTAAACTTAACACTAAAGCCTCTATTTATTGTCTATGAACCTGGTTAATTCTATGCAAAATGTTCCTAATGTTGTTATGGGTTTGATGTTTGATGAAGCCTGTTTGATCGTTATGAATTAGTTCTGGTAAAATTGTTTCAAGTCTCTTTGAGATGATGGAAGTGAACAACTTATAATCAATATTTAATACACTGATTGGGCGGGAGTTACTACAGTTTAGCTTATCTTTCCCTTCTTTCTGAGTTACTGAGATTATCGCTTCCCTCCATGAGGGGGGTAGAATTTTTTCCTCCATTACCAAATTAAATGTTTTCTGCAAGGTGGGAGTTAAATGATCCTGCATTATTTTGTACCATTCTGGGCCAAATCCCTCCGCTCCTGCCATATTTCCCCTTTTTAATCTTTTAATTGCTGAGTGAAATTCTTCTTTGGTTATTGTGGATAATCTTATTTTATTTTGTTCCTCTGTCACTGTTGGTAAGTTTAACTAGGATAGGAAATTGTTGACATCTTGATTATTATCTTCATAGATTTGGCAGTAAAGTTCACTGTAATAATTCTGAAAACATTGCTGAATTTAAAGGGTTTCTTATTTTGTGTATAGTCCTCTCTGCTTGCTGTTTTCTGAGTTTATAGGATAGGAGTTTTAGTGATTTTCCCCATGCATCACAGTGCTGTTGCTTGTTAAGAACTATTTCTTTCTGTATATCAACCATGTTCGGGTCATCTAATTCCCTTTTTTACTTTTACAATATCAGATTTAATGTAATTTTTCATAGTCACAGAGTGTTGCACTGCATGAAAAGTGGGATTTTCGTCAATATACGGCACTGTAGATTGTCGTGGAACTTCAGGTTAGCGGCAGTATACGGCAATTTGCAGGCTTCAACGAAAACTCCCGTAAATTGTCAGAAATTGCTGTGGAATTTCTTAGGCAGTGTTCCGCCCATGCCTCCCCCCCATGGANAATGACTCCTTTTATGAGAAAGTTGTGACACACACCAACTACGTCCAACACTGGACTCGACTGTTCGCAGCTCAAATCCTCTGAGCGCTTAACTTTTTTTTCTTTACAGAACAGGATACAAGATAAATAAGGCTTCTGGACCGGACCTTAGCATTATTGCTCTTTCCTCAAGTATTTTTCCTTCATTTTGAAACCAAACATTTCAAATGACACTGGGGTTCTTTAAAAGGACAAATGTCCTGTAATAGATACTCATAAACATGTTATTCCTTATCTTTTTTTAAAGGGTGTGCAATGATTTTGGCTGTAAACCTGTTTTACCAGCTGGACTGACATTAACCTCATAACATCCACCTCATTTTGGATAATCCTATTATTATTTTTTATATTATTATATTATTTGAAAGCTAACACCCTTTAGTTTCCTAATATATAAATTCGAATTGGGTGACTATAACACAGACCCACCTGCATCAGTTCAAACATGACTCAAAGTTATTGTTTTTTATTCTCGGAAATTATAGGTCTTTTTTGAACAGCATTAATAAAGACATTCTTGAGAGAAAGCAGGTTTTATTGTATTATATTTGTTCTATATCATGTCAACCACTGAGAAAATCCTAAAGATCAGAGTATCAGTTTATACATCCAGTTCTGTTAGCTCTACGCCTGCTGAAAACACAGACGTCCATCGCCCATCCAGGCTGACATAATACTAATTGGCCTCAATAAAATAATGGAAAGAAAACACTGATTTTGAGAAAGGATTTTTTTTTTATTACAAATTTCCAATATTTGGGACAATATAGTCTGATAAAGAGTTCATTTATATGCATGTTTAAGCCAGAATAATTTGAAACTTCCCTATGACTTTAAAGCCCTCAAGACTGGGATGGAGGTGAACCCTGCCATTGGAGTGACCCTCAAAACACAGCATTCAATAGTGTGGTAAAAATGTGTAGTTTTTTTACTGGTCTACAATTATCCCAATAAATTCCCAATTAAAAATAGTATATTTTATTGTTTAAAGGACGTAGAATTACTGAATTGAAATAATTGTAAAGCAATTTTTCAGCAGGATAAAGCATATAATTAGGTGTTCAGTTGGGGGGGCAGGGTTTGTTTTCCTTGAAATCACAATCTTCTATTAGATTCCTGCTGTTCTCATTCATATGGTTTGTGTTGAGGTGTATTTTGTCTTACCTTGGTATTCTTGTTGTTCTGAAAGTAGAAAAATAAAATGTTAATAGGATAATGCTTCACCCAAAACAACAACATTAATAAGAACTGAGAGGAGTGCTAAAGCTTCGCTGACAGTCTACATTTTTTTTTTCTAATTTCAATACCTCCTCCATCTTCCTCGCCCTGCTCAGTCTCGTCTTCCTCCTCCTCCTCCTGCTCAGGCTCCTGCTCCTCCTCAACTTCTACATAATTAAAGAAAACAACAGAGTTCAGAGAGTTTTTATGCATGGCCAATGCTAATAGGAAAGAGTGTAGATTGGAACATACCTTCAGTCTGCTCCCTAAAAAGAAGTAGGAAACATTCTGAGTGACTTTACTTCAAAAGTTTACATTTAATGAAGACAGATCATGTTTTTTCACTCACTCATATTCCTCTTCAACGTCAGACATGGCTGGAAGGAAAAAGGGACAAACAACAAGATTTATTCTAGTTTATGCAGAGATTTTCTCCAACTTGTTAACATCTAAAATCCATCTAACTCCTATTTTTTCAAATTTGTTTCTAGTTTTAAGCTTAAAGTCACACATTGGATTTAATTTCCATCACAAGGAGAAGAAATACGGCATAAATGAACAGATTATGCGCTCATACCTAAAGGTAATTTAATCCTCTGAACTGAGCTTTGGTGGAATAAATCAAATGACATTTTGAAAACTTTTTAGATCCTAAAATTGACGAGCTAGATTATTGCTAATATTTATGGTTGGTCTGTAAAAAAATGTGGCCATAATTACTCTAGCTAGACATTAAATCCTGAACTGGGTGCATAATGACTCCTTTTATGAGAAAGTTGTGACACACACCAACTACGTCCAACACTGGACTCGACTGTTCGCAGCTCAAATCCTCTGAGCGCTTAACTTTTTTTTCTTTACAGAACAGGATACAAGATAAATAAGGCTTCTGGACCGGACCTTAGCATT
>NW_015152052.1:62277-66613 GCF_000732505.1 Cyprinodon variegatus | reverse complement strand
TTCAGCATGGGGTTGAGTAGAAAATGAAGGCTGATCATGTTTTGGGTGTACTATTCC
The DNA here is from genome assembly GCF_000732505.1 of Cyprinodon variegatus. Classification (NCBI taxonomy): domain Eukaryota; kingdom Metazoa; phylum Chordata; class Actinopteri; order Cyprinodontiformes; family Cyprinodontidae; genus Cyprinodon; species Cyprinodon variegatus. The sequence continues at coordinate 66,556 of NW_015152052.1, read as the reverse complement.
TTTAAGGTCCACCGGGTCGCCGGCGACCCAGTGGGTTTTATGAGGTTAATATGGCTCTCTGGATTAGTGTTGCACCGATACCAATACCAGTATCGGGCGGGGCCCCAATCCAGCAATAAAATGGTGGTATCGGTATCGGCGAGTACCAACAAATAGGGCACCAATACCATTTTGGTATTTATTTTACATCCAATTATATACACACACACACATTTCAAACAGATGGTATCGGTATGGTATCGGTCGATACTTTACAGCGAGGTATCGGGTATATAGCACACCAGACTCCATTCATCTCATCAAGTTGTGTTCAGATTGAACTCACTTAATTAGATGACTGGAGTCTGGTGTGCTACTGCTTGGTTGGAAAGAAAACCTGCAGCCACACAGCCCTTTCTGGAACCAGTTTGACATTCCTGCCTTACAGTGTAGCGTCTCGACCACCTCGTCTCCAATGATCTCATCTCACTCTGTTTTTCTCTGACATCACAGCTATACTTTGCTCTCTGCTGAACATCACAGTGAAAGAAGTTTGCGGGAATAATGGGACATTAATGTGACAACGGGCCAAAAAAGTGCAACATCATGTAAAAGTAATCAAAAATAATAATAATTAATAATAATTAATATTGTATCTAAGCGGGTTTTGCTGTGAATGATATAACAGAACAGTAGCAACAAAATAACGCCCTTCCTTAAAAAGAGGAGTGATTCATCCTGACTATATTTTAAATCGTTAATCACTTTGGAGAGAGGGACACACTTAGAGAAAGGATTGGCTTTAAATTGTCCATCTGAGCTGCCATTGTTCTGACATAAAACAGACAGACGGTCCCCCATGGCGTGGGCTGCTGACACCTTCCTGGAAGGGGGACTCAGAGATTGATGAGGTGTCAACAGGTGAGAATGTAACAGAGAGGTCAAACACATAGCGACCGTAAATGATTGTGTTTCTGTCACTGCCCTGGTACCCCCCCCACCCCACACACACACACACACTTAACCCCTCACTCCAGTTCATCCTCTTTGATCATTAACCCAACTTTTACTCCCTGTATTCTAATGAACCATTTCATTCTGCTAAATTAATCAGAATATTGGCCTTGACAGAACAAAACACGATTTTGTATAAAATAATAACTAATAATTTGATATTTACCCCTTATTGGACAAGATAACTGATTTGCTGACAGGAAGCTAAGTAATGGAGATAATAAATAATAAGTTTGTCACTTAATTTACGGTCAGAGATTATGAACTCCCAAATAATTTCAACAAAAATAACTCAAAATGTCTATATATTAGTGATTACAACCAATTTTGTTCCCTCACAGTTTCTCTAAGTTATTATTAAATATAATTAGGTTCAGTATAAAGCAAAGTGGTATCTATACAACTATTATCTAAGCTAATGTTGCCAAGTCAGTCCTTTCTTCACTCCTTTGGTTGTTGAGTTCGGGGAGAACTTAAGGCAGCCATGTGACAGCATCAGTAAACCAAAGAGCAGATTAACCTTTACTGACAGCTCTGCTCTTTCTCTTCCCCTGTCGGCTGTTGTGCCAACTGTCATACATGATCAAATTGCCTGCGTAATGCTGCTTTCACCAACACATCAGGGAATCTCAAATCCCCCATGTGCTGCTGCTGATCTGTGGTCAGTCTCTGAGAATACACAGGATTTGGAGTCTGTAAAGTAAACAGCTGCAGCTTCCGTAAAGAATTTGAGTTGGTTGAGATTTGCTTTGTTAAAACTCAGTGGATATGCTGAGGTGATGCTATATTGTCTCTGAAGTAGAACTCCTAAAAGATTGTACTGTAGCAGCCATTCAAAATGGCCCTTCCAAGTCAAACGGCAGCTGAATGGCAGCTTACTGTCATGCGACTCCCAGGCAAATCCCCTCTAGGTTCTGGCCACTGGTCTTTTCCTAGGCCTCCATTTTTTTTTACTAGAATCAACCCTTTTACTGAATTAAAAGGTCTGACCAGGAAAAGACACTTCTCTTTTGACCTTAATGTCCATAAAATAATGAGAAAGAATATTTTAGTACAAAGATTGATGTTTCAAAAGGAATTGTAAAGGACCAGCCAAGGACCCATGAAAGAAATGTTGGTATCATGAGATTCACTACTTCTACTGGTTAATGGAGGTCCGTCATTACCCCTCATGAAAAAGAACTCTCTGAGGATCTAAATTAAAATTCCTAAGCTTTTCATAAAAATGTGTGAGGCCAGCTTTACTAAAAGTCTGCCTCTACATCATTAAATGTGTCTCCACTTCAACACCTCTGAGTCATTTTTCATTGCAGGACTCTGGAGACCTTGAATGCATGCTCAGATACTTTTAAAAGGGGCAATTCAGGCATTACACTTCATAAGTAGTTGTTTGGTTAACAGTAAACTATGTGATGATTTCAACGTCTCATTTTCAGACACTGTAACACTTGTGTGCAGTATTCTGCAAGGCAGCTGCCTCGGTCCACTGCTTTACAGTATTTATGTTCTATATATCATATGTGCTGCTTAAGGCCTGTATGACTGTCTATGCAGATGATAAAACTGTACATGGCAGATGATAAAACTTTATACGTCTCATCATCAGATCAGTATCAGGTCAATAATATCCTACAGTGTTGGTCTAGTGGTTAGAGCAGTACTCTTAGAAAGTAGCAAGTACCTGGTTTGAGCCCCAAAGGAGGCCCTTTGCGTTTCTGAGCAAGACCCTTATTATGAAATATAAGCTGTGCTGCTGCCATCAACACCTTTGTTTATTCATGTTCAAGATTGGCCTGTTTTGTATTGTAGTCCTGTTTCTCTGACTGTGACTGGCTGGATATGCTCTCTTCATCCTCTGACATAGGAGTTAGCTCGGAGCTCGGTTGCCTTGCTGTGTGTTTCCTGGCGGTTCCGCCTTTTTAGCTTATTTCTGTATCTCTGCTTCTGTCTCCTTGAACCCGAGTCGGCCTCAGCAGATGGCAGCTCACACTGAGTCTGGTTCCGCTGGAGGTTTCGTCCTGTTAAAAGAGAGTTTTTGCTCTCCACTGTCGCTACAAACATGCTTAGTGTGAGAAATTGCCTTAGAGTCAATGAGTTGATGCAATCATCTCGTTTTCCTTAGATAGAAAAATTAAAGCAATCTAACTCTATGATCTGGTGAATTCCCTTGAGGTGACGTGTTTTGAATTGCCGCTATAGAAATAAATGGAATTGAATTGTATTAAAGTAAAAACCTTCCACTAACCCATCCCTTACCCCTAAACCTAAAGAAACACCAGAATACATGTTACAATATAATCCTAAAGCTAACTTTGCAGGCTAAAATGCAAATAAATTCTTTGTCCTTATACAATGTCTGCAACCTGTCATCCACCTAATGAAACTACGAGAGAGGTGCTTTGACCAAGACTGAGTATTGGATGAGTTCGGATTGAGAATGTATTGAGAAAAACACTGAGATATTGGAGGGAAGTGTGATGATAACTATTCATTTTGGGATTCACAAATCTTGAATTTATGAGAAATCTAAAATAAATACGTAAAACATAAGGAAAGCCATGAGGAGTGTAGTTTGGAATTTGCTTTTAGCCATGTTGGGAACACAGCAGGCATTTGTTTTTTTGTGCAGACTCTGGTGGTGGCATACTATGCTTCTGGAGTGCTTTACTTTAAACGAGAAGTCCGGTCAGGAAGGAATAATCAATGGATCACTATCTATACCTTAAAACTAATACATTTGCAGGGAATTAATTAATTTAACGTTAATTATTAAAAAAAATAAAAACAATTTTCGTTGCGACCACTGAGTCTGGGAGCGGCCATTTTTGCCCAATTTTACTAACACCTCACTCCTGACATCTTCCGGCAGTGACGTCACGGTGCGGTAAGCCTAGCGCCATTCTCCCCGTTTTACAAGCAAAACATGTGGGAACTACTAGACACATCTGCAATCAATAACAATTATTGAAGATTTCCAAGACTTCACCATTGAAATTCACCAGAGCTATAGTTAAACTGACAATGCCCGCGAGCATGGCAGCTGGATGTTGGAATACATCGGGTAAAAGTGGAAAAAAAGATTTATTCCACCTTTCTGATTCCTGATCCTCCACGGACAGGTTCGTCGTTAGATTGCCAATTAGAAGAGGGAGGATTTGCCATTGAACTTCTGGCCAGAGAAAAAACACGTAATATGTAGCCAACATTTGGAAGAAATGTTTTCCAGATGACTTGGATAATAGCGCGTTGTGACAAACACCAGATACAGCACTGGGACTTGATCAAC
>NW_015152052.1:58321-59467 GCF_000732505.1 Cyprinodon variegatus | reverse complement strand
AAAAAAGTACTCCAGAGTGTTGTTCAGCATGGGGGTGAGTAGAAAATGAAGGCTAATCATGTTTTGGGTGTACTATTCCTTTAAGCGTGTAAGAAATGGATGGATGGTTTTAGCCAACTTACTAAACTTTCATTGAAATACAATCCTACATACGTATTAAAACATAGGATAACATGCTAACATTAGCCTAGCATATGAGTAAATAAAAGACATGTTTGAGATGTTAACTCGTCACCTTAAAATCCTCCAAAACACCTGAAATAGCATGAATTAAATCAGCTTGTGTTCTATAACCCTTAGGGCTCTTGCCTGCCATATAAAGCCGCCATGATGGTGGACAGCCTGTGATGGACTGGCGACCTGTCCAGGGTATGCAGGTAGCAGCACTCGCGACCCCATTTAGGATTAAGTGTGTTAGAAGATGGATGGATGATGGTGGACAGCATGAGGCTGTAAATCTGGACAGTTAACAGGTTAATTACCACTTCACAAATCAACGGATGTCTTTGAATTGAAATTACACTGAAATTTAACACATCCGAAAACATACAGTAGCCTGTTTGTCTTTCCCATAACGGTTTCTATGAAGGAAAAAAGAGTGTCATATTTTCCTCGGTCACTGGGTTCATCTGTACATGTTGTCTTTCCAAAGCCTCACAGTTTTCTTTTTACTCAGAGGCTAAAATTATTCATCAACACTTGATTCATGGCTGTGCTCTTTTTAACCATACACCATTAAATTCTGTTTTTGTCCAATATTATGATTAGAAAATGATTCACCATGCAGAAAAAGTTAAGTGAATAGTTACTTGAGTAGTAATTAAGTGAAATAAATTCTTTTCAGTTTCATTCAACTAGAACATGGGGTGGATCTATAGGGATGGATCTACAGGGGTGGGACTACAAGGGTGGATATAAAAGGATGGATTTACAGGGGTAGATCTACAGGGGTACAGTACATCTACAGGTGTGGATCTACAGGTGCGGATCTACTGGGGTGAATCTACAGTGATAGATCTACAGGGGAGGATCTGCAGGGGTGGATCTACAGGGGTGAATCTACAGTGATGGATCTACAGGGGTGAATCTATAGGGATGGATCTACAGGGGTGAATCTATAGGGATGGATCTACAGGGGTGAATCTA
>NW_015152052.1:53738-56062 GCF_000732505.1 Cyprinodon variegatus | reverse complement strand
GGATCTACAGGGGAGGATCTACAGGGGTTGATGTACAGGGGTGGATCTATAGGGATGGATCTACAGGGATGGATCTACAGGGGTGAATCTATAGGGATGGATCTACAGGGGTGAATCTATAGGGATGAATCTACAGGGGTGGATCTACAGTGGAGCAAATGTACCTTTATGTCCTTGAATTACTTGTAATTACTAATCACTTATTGGGCCAAAAGTCTTAAAGAGTTTTCTATGGACAAAGTAAAATAAATTACAAAGTATTTAAATGTACAGAAAAATATAACTAGATATAAAACTTATCTAAACTGGGACAGATGAGCTTTGATTAGCCTAATCGAGCTATCCTGACTATAGTAAAGCAGCAAACTAAAGTTATAGGTTCTTTTTGTCGGACATTGCTGCCCGTCCCAGTAGCTGCCTTAAGATGTCCAACAATTGGAAGCTAAACTGCTGAGTCATTTTAGTCGTCTTTCTGAATTTGTATGTTGTTATCATTTGTTCCTTCATTTTTTCTTGGTAAATGTCTGTCAGTTGGTTTTTGCACATTTACATTTAATTAAACTCAAAACGTTTTAAACATCCAAAAGGGAAATTAAATAAAAATATACTATTTTGGATGTTTTATATCCGTTATGTAAATAAGAATAACATCTTCTTTGCCCCTTATGTGACAATTTCTAGAACCGTCATTGGTTAAATTTTTAGTTTTATGCTTATAAAATGTATGTAATTCAATTAGGATATGTAATGTAATTAAAGAAAGACATACCTGTTTAGAAGGGTGCTGAAAACACACGCAGGAGACACACAGATGGACAGGGACACACAGAGTGCATCCAGTGGACAAGACGGATAGATTTTATACCAAGAGGTGGGAGCAGCATTATGTGTGTGTGTATAAATATATATAACTGAGTGAATAACAATGTGTGCATGCGTGCAGTGGGATTACTGTGGGTCTGAGAATACAATACAAGAATAACTGTGAGTCTGTGCACATGTTTGCAGATGTGTGTGTGTGCATGCATGGGTGTGTATGTGGTCAGGGCTGGGGGCCACAGGCGGATTAAGCAGAGGCAGAAAGACGAGCACCTCTGAGGATTAGGGAGAACACAGGGATGACCTCACTGGACAAATGGAGGGGTGCCGCAGGGCATGTGGAGAGGGGATGAAAGGAAGGGGGTGGGGGGGTGATGGATGGATGGAAGGAGGGAAAGCTGGCAGCCATGAAATGTAAGGAGGGGGGAAAGGGTGGTGACATTGGGTGCTTTTCTTTATCTATCACTGGAAAAACGATCGAGAAATAAGTAAAAATTTCTTAAATTAAGTGTATTTACCCTTATTTTGAGTAGGTAAATGAGATAGTTTGCCAATGGAATCAGTATTTTTACTCTTAAAATAAGATAATTAGATAGTATTCACTTGAAATAAGAGAACGCAGTTGTGTTTTCTTATTTTAAATCTAAATTGTCTTGTTCCAATGGCAAGATGTCTCTTTTATCTCCTCAAATCAAGAAAAAAAGCACTTATTGAGATTTAAGGGACAGTTTAGAAACCCTTTGTGTTATTAGTTATAGGGTTGGCACCTTTTAATAAATGAAAATAAAACACAAAACAAGTTTCTGCCTGTAAATGGAGCTTTAATAGTGCATTTTGGTTGTTACAGCTGCCCAACTTACTGCAATTAGTCAGACATGCACGTGCACACATACATGCGAACACGCATAGCGTAGCACACCAGTAAGCAGCGCCCAGAATACATCTTTCATTAATTACTTCCTCATTACTGACTGTTAATAAAAGTAACACAAAACCGCATCATTCCTTTCATTGAGTTTCATGAGCATTACAGCAGTGTTTTATGACTTGTTAAAGTGGGCAGTGGGAAAAAAAAAATTCCTACTTTTTATAGATCAATAAAATTATCTGCAGCGTTATGGATGAAAAATTGCATCAAAAAAATATTTTACAGATTTCCTGTTATTTGGAGATACAACAGCTGTCATTGTAATTCATGCATTTGTTTATTTTTGAATTGTTGATATTAATCCTAGAGGAACATCTCTCTGAAGATGCTCAAGGCACAATGGCTCAATTAAAAGGAGTTTAAATTCAAAGACAATTCAATATAGATTGTTGTTAATCCTTCTTAGCTATTGGTCAAAACCACTTAAAGACATCAAGGCAGGGGTCTCACATTCTGGTACGACGGAGTATTAGGGCCACACATGAAGAGAAAAAATATTTTTGCTTCATGTGTTTAAAGTCGACATGTCGACATTAAACTCAACATGACATTTCAACTTTATTCTCAAAATTTTGAG
>NW_015152052.1:50303-52121 GCF_000732505.1 Cyprinodon variegatus | reverse complement strand
CTAGGCTTAAAACTTTCCCTTTTTGATAAAGCTTATAGTTAGAGTGGCTCAGGTTATCCTGAACTATCTCTATAGTTATGCTGCTATAGGCTTAGACTGCTGGAGGACATAGGGACCCTTTTTCATCATTCTGCTTTATTCTATCTCTATTCCCCCATTTTGCAGTATTTGATAGTTCAATCTCTAACGTTCTGCTCTCTCTGCTTTTCTCATAGTAGCTTTGCCTCATCTGTTTCTGTTTGGCTGTTACATCATCCTGGAGAGAAATATAAGCTGTGCTGCTGCCATCAACTTGGCCTTATATCAAATGTTAGTAAAAGGAAAACATAGTTTTTAGTGGTTGAAATTTCAGGAAAAGAAGGAAAGTGAAAAATTTCTCATTTTTATAATCCATGTAAAACATTATCAGTTGAAATGATGGAGGAGTTGTTGGGATATCTGGAGAGAAAGGTAGTTTGGTGTGGAGACTTTAATGCTAAAAGCTCTGTTTGGGAAAATGTAATGATAAAAACTGACAGGTCACAGAGCTCATGGAAATAAAAGATTTGGTATGCATCAACGATGAAGAGGCTGAAGCATTAATTCCAGAAACGGAGCAGATTCAGTAATTGATTTAACATGAGTGTCAAATTCTTTAGCAGGTTTATGTGAGTGGGATATAGATAAAAAACACAATAGTAGTGATCATCAGTTATAATAAGATTAGGGGTTAATTTAAATGTTAAGTTGTTAAAATGTTAAATCAGGCAGACTGGGAGAAACTTAAATATTTAAGTAAAAAACAAACAGAAAAAGTAGACAAAACAATGGCTGTGCTGCTGCCATCAACACCCTTGTTTATAGGTGTTGGAGATCGGCCTGTTTTCCAGTGTGGTCCTGTTTATCTGACCGAGACTGGCTGGATGTTAATCTAAATTTATGGTTGGTAATGTAATCACACAAGCAGCAGAAGAATCAATAAAGAAAGGAAAGAGATAATATGAGAAGGGATTGGTGCCATGGTGGACCCTTCCCCCCTGTAGATCTGCCCCTGGGTATCAGTACTTTGTATATTCAATTCTTTTGCAAACAAAAAAGGATTTATCTTTGGTTAAAATGTTTAAAGGGTTGGGACATACAGAAAAAGAGACTCATTTGTCTTTGCATGATCCCTAGAATGCCCTAAAGTCTGGAGTCTCATTTTGTTCTCTTCAGCTCAACAACAGAAATTCTGAAGGATTCAGAAATAAGTCAGTCAAGCAAGGTTGACTGTTTGGTGAAAATACAGAATCCAGGACTCTCTTTTGTTTTATACCTCCATGGTTATGTGATCCAACCAGATGACGTAGTTTCCCATCATATAAAATAACTGTAAATGTTGAGGTTTATAATTTTTTGTTTGATGTCAGTCCCAGACTTCTGGATTGCATAAGAACATCAAACGGTTACCTTGATGATTTCAGGAATTTTTAACAGTGCCAGTACATGTTAGACCGCTAAAGAAATAATTTTATAAGGCTTTGTGAGGAGCCAGTGTTGGTTTTAGATTATGTACTCAGACACAACGAAGATTTAAACAACAGCAAGTTTATTTCTCAAATTTATGACAAAAACAAATAGGTTCTTCAGTAGCTTCATGAAGCTGGTGAGACCACAGGCATAGTGACGGTGAGAATCTGGAACAAACAACAGAAGAAGTAAGTTTTTCCATAGACACGACTTCAGAGATAAAGCTGCCCACACAGTTTCCCATTTTTGGTGGAAAAACAACATGTCATGCAGTGAGAATTACCAGCAGTCCTCGAATTGAGGGGGGATTGGCATTCCCCTTCTCAAACT
>NW_015152052.1:44860-47245 GCF_000732505.1 Cyprinodon variegatus | reverse complement strand
GCCATGCTAACTAGGAAGGGGCAGTGATAGCCATGCTAACTAAGTAGGGGCTGTGATAGCCATGCTAACTAGGAAGGGGCAGTGATAGCCATGCTAACTATGTAGGGGCAGTGATAGCCATGCTAACTATGTAGGGACAGTGATAGCCATGCTGTGTCTAAAAGTAGCAGCAGCAGCAACCCAGACTGACAGCAGCTCATTTGATAATTGGTGCAACCTGGAGCTGGACGCTCCAGAGTGCTTTACCATATTAACAGGAGAAGCAGCGCGAGTGAAATTAGACACTGCCGTCAGACAACATTTAGTATTTTATAAATGTTTCAAATCAGGTTGGGTCCGGATTAGCCAGCAGGTGGGTCCGCATCCGGACCCTGGTCTGCTAATCTGTATCTGTAATCTGTGTCGTCTTGTATAGGGTATTGATGGTGATTTAAGGCAAAGCAAGCTTATTTATATTCCACATTTCAGAGGCAAGACAATGAAATTGTTCTACATGAGAGAGAGAAAAAAGTTAAATTACATGACAGGCGCAAAGAGCAAACACTTTAAAAATAAGATAATTATAGGTAACAGGTTTTAACCCTTTATAGGGCAAGTTGCAATTTTTTTTATACATTGCATACCCCTTACAAATGAAGTCCCCCCGTCCCTCAGAGAGGTCTAGAAGCACAAGATCTATATCCAGCCATTCAGCAAAGATGCTGCTACATGGCTGTACATCATATTTTGGCATTTGACCAATTAGATGAGCCCTTGAATGATATATTCCCTACTGTAAATTAAGTTGGAAAAAAAAGTTAACAAGTGAAGAAAAAAAAAAGGTAAAAAGCTCATTGAAAAGCTAAAATGTAAAGTTAAAAAGTTAGTAAGCCTTGTTAACAATTATATTTAGATTTAGAAACTAAACAATGAGCCAGTATCAGCGGTATGCCTCTAAGGTTATGCTGTACCAAAAAAATGTAACTATTTCACTCTCAGAGTGTTTTTCATGAATTTCTTAGACGCACTTTTGTAACTTTTCTTAATCTATTTAGGCAAGTTGGCGTTTCTTGTTTTATATTGATTATTCTGAAATAAGCCAAACCACTCTCTGATATGTGATGCCAAAATGTTAGGGCCGATTCTTCGAGCTGATATAAAAAAGGTATTTATTAATACAGGTTAGCAACATCCCATCCCACCCGTCTGGAAAAAAAGTTACATAACCAGGTTATTTGCCACGAACTCACTCTGGTGGCATACAGTGTTTTTATCAAAAAGTATGCCGTCCTGCTGCTAGTATGTACTCAGTTTACTCAGCAGTATTTACAGTTCTACAGGGCATTCATTACTGCTGGCTCCTGTAGGAAACCACCCTTGAGCTTAACCATGGAGCCTTTAAACATGATCACCACAAACAGAAGACCTTTGTTAATGCAGCTGTTTAAACCATGCCAGAGAGGGTTTCCCTTTCTCCAGATGTTTCCTTCATATACCTGAGTGCTGTTATTGTACTGCGCCACACTATTTTCCTGGTCAATGAAGAAAGGGTGGAAGATGTCGAGGTTGTAGAGCGATGGCCGAGCTGTTAGCACCAGCCGGTCCTCTCCAATATCAAGAACCAGAGAGCGTGATGATGACTGCAGAAAAGAAAAGTTCATCCGGGTGAGAAACACAGAGTACTTTAGGCATTATGATGGTATTTTGGCAGAAATATAATAGTCCTTTTAAATGTTTCACAAATCAGGAGTTTAGTCCATTAAACTTTTTATGCACTAGTCCTATTAATGTTTAGGCAACATTTTCATCTCTACAGCCATTCTTACCTATTAACAACAAAGAAGTTGAGTTAGGAATAAATACTCCACAGATTCTTGGACCTTTTTTTATTTCAGCAATAGCTTTTGCCAATCTCCAATACATTCCATGTGGGTTTTATAGACTAGAGCCTTCTGAAGAAACAATATAAAAAATCTGAAGGGAAACAATTTATGGCTCCTTTAGGAAGAAAAGCTTGCTTGTGTTTCTATACATGTTAAAGCGTCAAACTACTCCCACTTTTAAAAAGCCTCTACAGATGTCACAGTAGCTGTGTTTCCACCCAACTGAAAAGAGAATTTTAATAAAAGTTTTAAAATAAAAAAAATAAAAAAGTATCTGAAAATATTTGATTAAAAGGGAATTAACTAATCAACACAAAGTGTAATATTGTCTTATGTCTTCGTCAGCAGTATTTCCTCACCCAAGGCTAAAATAAGCAGGAAGTAGAGGCTGCAATCTGTCACGTAGATCAGTAATGGAGGAAAGTTTTAATAAAAGTGTTGATATCAGGAGTTGGGTTCCTTTTTAAGACTTCTTAATGCCACTTGATATAAAAATTTAAGACCAAATTCACAAGAAACACAA
>NW_015152052.1:41892-43370 GCF_000732505.1 Cyprinodon variegatus | reverse complement strand
TTTTTGTCTCGTCTCGCTGATTAAAACTCACACCAATAACTCTCAAGTTTTTGTCAACAACAATCCACCTTTAACTCCTCAGTTCTTGTTATCGTCATGAACAAAAGGAGCGTCAACAAAACAATTTTGTGACGTCGACGTTGACGAAAACAACTCACCGACAGCAGAAACAGCTGATCCATTATGTCAGGTAAAAGTTCACTACATCAGAGCTGATTCGAAGAAAACTGTTTCCATCTTCCGTTTTGAGCATTAACCTTAGCCAAAAACAACCACAGGTGAGCTTAAAAACTATTTTTTGTGTTTATTTTTATATTGCCATTTCCACGTTTCTGATGTGATACTTCAAAATACATATCAGAAAAAGCAGATGGAAACGCACCTAATAGCTGGTATTTTACCTTATGCCTCATCTAGGGAACAACAAGGTTAATTTATTCTATTTCCTACTGAGAACCCACAAGACCACCTTGCCTCTGCTTTGCATTAAACATGTTTTGTCAGCAAGACCCGAGAAGTCTTTTACAGCAGACTAACACACCAACACACAGGAGCAAAATTTTTAAGGATTGATCTCAATAAAACGGGGTTATAAAGAGATCAAATAACATTGCTTTGAAAAGTTTTCAGGGTAATTGAATCATTGAAGCTAGCGGAAAACCTTAGAAGATCTTTTGGCAGCTTTCCCAACATGACATTAGTTAATGAGAGCAAATTTGAAAGCTGTTGCTGTAACTTCAAATAGTATGGAGTAAAAACATATGAGACATTCCTGCAGCTGGAACACCTTGTGCAATTAATAAAATGTAGATGATCTCAACCCTTGCAGGCAGATTGCTTTGTCAGCCCAGACTGCTTCCATTAGATTTAATCAGTGTAAAAACCTATAAAAAACAGATGTCTGTCTGACTCCTTAGAAAACTGAAACTAACCCAGAACCGTACCCATACGCAAGTTGTTTCACCTGCTCCCTGTACTCAGTTTCATGTCCATCTCCTAAATAAACCCAATGACTGCAGAGTCATCAGAGTATTTCTGCTGTCTCCTAGAAAGACTCTAAAGAAAAAAATAAAGCAATTAATGAAACTTGTTTGTTGAGTTTATTTCTATTTGAATTGTTCTTTTACAGCACGGTAGTAGAATAACTTTCATTTCCTCATTTTCATAGATATTTTAAAATTTATTAAAACTTTTGTCAAACTGATGATTATTTCTCGATCCACTGTGGGTTTTTTCTTTCATTAAATTGGGTGTACTAACACTTTTGTCTATGTGTGTATCATACACGGCAGATGAAGGCAAGCTTGTTAGCAGCCCTGGTCAATGCTTTGTCTGATAGACTGATTTGAGCTGGAAATCCAAACTGCACTCCTTCTGCAACTTAGAGATGATGAAGCCCCTCCTGCTCCTCTGCCCAAACTCTCCACCATTCACTCACCAGCAACTTTATTAGGTACCCCATGCTAGTAACGGGTTGT
>NW_015152052.1:38097-39306 GCF_000732505.1 Cyprinodon variegatus | reverse complement strand
AGAGTATTGGTTAGACTAATTAACTTTTTTGATCAGTTGCTTTAAATGTTTGTGACTTTTTTTTGTTATCTAGATAATTTATTATTAGAGCTAACATTATTATAACGTTCCAAAATGGAAAATCTACGGCAAGAACCCTTTCATTCTCAGAGCATTGAAGACCATAGGCAAAGTACTTTGGAAAAAAGAAATAGATCTGCAAATGGAGAATCTAAACTTCACTTAGAATCCCTTCAAACGGTGCAGTTCTAGCATTCGGAAATTTGGTATTAGCTTTTTTAAGCATAGCAATACAAACTTTACCACTCTCTGTAGCTATGTCTTTAATTGTGTTTTAAATAATTTGTCTGTAATTAACTGTTTTTTTTTTAGTGCCTTGAAATAAGGTGTTGTAAATTGCTTCTTTATAAATAAACTGAATTGAAGAAAAATGTCACTAAGGGTTTAAACACTATTATAGCGTTACTGTTAACCTCTTGCCTGATTTGCTTACTACATTTGATTTCCAAAATATGACCAAAGTCGTTTGTAAATGAAGTTTAAGTTAAACCTAGCTTTTAGAGTTGAACTTTAAACTGTGTGATCGAAGCTGGACCATAGTGGAACATGCACTCATGTTTTTGTTTTCAATTGAAATTATAAAAATTATAAATTTAACTTAATTGATCTCACAAAGGAGAAATTAACTCTCTGCATTTAATCCATCCCCTTGTGCAGCAGTGGGCTGCCACTGTGCAGCTCACTGCTGCACACAATAGTGTCCTCTTATAAAGGACACAATAGTGTCCTTTATAAGAGGAGGTGGAGCCCAAAAGCCTCATCTGTATAGATCAAAGACACCTATTTTGATATGCCCTATGCCTGAAACCTCAGGATTCCAAGCCCTATGCCCTAACCACTAGGCTGCCACCCCCAGAAAACAAGTAGAGAGCACGTATGTAGTCACCAATTATCAAAAACTATGCAGTAGAGATTCCCTCATTTGGGAAATTGGCAAAGGTCAGCACAGCCGGGGTGCTACAGCCGAGCCTCTCTCTGGGTGAACCATGAGCAAAGTATCGCCTCTGCCAGGTAAGCATTTGTTAGGTTTATTCTTTATACATCATGTGCATTGTTGGTTTGTTAGCCAGATTAGACAGAGTAGAAGGCCTTCCTTCACATGGTGGATGTCACTGTGTGTACGGAGGTCATCTAATCAGGACAGCCTTC
>NW_015152052.1:34994-37063 GCF_000732505.1 Cyprinodon variegatus | reverse complement strand
TTCCCATCTCTGGTCGCTACCTAACCCCATCATCTCGCCATAACAGTCTGCAACGGATTACTACATCTTTACAGCCAATATGGTTAAATCCATTTTTTAAGTTTAGCTATATGGACCAAGGAATCTCTTACCACTCCAGGGAGTTTTATCTCTGCGATGAGGTACTCTGGGGGTCCAGTGGGAGGCTCCACAAACAGTGAGAATTCTGGTCTAAGCACAGAACAAATTCACATTACCAAGCATGATTTTTATTTTTTATTTTAACTTGCTATAAAAGGCAAAGAGGGAGAGCTGTTTTACCTTTTAGCACATGCTGTAGAGTCTTTCCTGGGGAATAGAGTTGCAGAGTAAGCTGTTAACTCACAAAACTCAAAATCAAACAATTTATCACGCATTTAAGGAATTTCATAAACCTACAAATGTTTAATTTTTTGTGTAAAAGTGAAGATTTGCTTATTCAGTAAATATGAAAATCCTAATAATTGTTTGTTGTACATTCAATAGGCGAGTGTGGTACAGCAAAGATTACTGAGCAAATGTTACAAGGTGCAAACTGGTTTGACTCCGCCAATTAAAATGAGTAGATTATGTGTTCTACTAACAGTCTGAGAGTGGCTGTAAAAGAAAGAAGAGGTTCTAAGCCATAAAGGTGGACTTCATAATGATCACTATAAAAAAAGACAATGAAAATACTACATAATACTTGAAGCGGGTAGCAAAAAAAATATGAAAATATTTCAAGTTGAAATTAAATCTATAATACAGTAAAACAAGGTTATCTGCTGATTGACAGAACTCAGAACGTCAGGATTTCAAGCTCTATCCTCTACCCACTAGGCCGCCACTCTCCTCTAAATTCAGCAGAATTGGTTGAGTTTTAAAGTGTTTTCATTAATCAGATTCACTTATGTGGAGTTAACTTCATAGGAAGAAAAAAAACATGAATAAGTTTAGGATTCAGAAAAACACTAGTGAGTCTGTGTGGAAAAATGTAGCCACAGGAAACAGCCAATCTAGGCAGGAAATATGTTGCCAGCAGGAAATATGTTGCCAACAGAAAAAGCAGCACTTGTGGCTGTGAGGTTAGTTTAAAAAGACGTTCTCTGTATCAGCAGGAGTCCACATCAGTGGCGGCTGGTTGAGTTTTCTCCAGGGGGGGGCTATACTGTGAATTCAAAATAAAGCAGTCAAATGTATACCAACTTATCAGACCAGCATATTTATATGAATGCCAACAATAAAAAACATAAAAAAAAAAAAAACATAATTTATGTACAAGTTTACTTTTTATACATAAATCCTTCTGAGTCTTTGTGAAGGTAAATCTGTGTATTTCATGGTCTAATATTCTGTCACAAATCTAAAAAAAATTATGGACCAGTTTAATAACGGAGAAGCTGTAAGTCAGCTATAAGACATACTGTGGCAACAGTTCTTGGATCACCGGCCTGCTCTTTGTCCGGATGTTCTGCTCACTGAGGGATCCAAGAAATTTCCTGTTTTTTAGAACTTTCCAGTCTGGGAAAATAAATCAGAACCGAAAATCTCAGAGATCCATCACTGTAATCAAACCCCGGCTGGGAAGACAAACAACAGCACAAACTCACCTCTGTTGAGTTCTAGACTGTACTTATTTTCTAATCCCTCCACACAAACCAGGATAACAAACTGCTGGAACAAAGGATCCTTCTGCAAGACACCAACATATGCATTTGAGTTTTAAAAACGGAGGTTGCAAAAAAAAGGTAATAAGCACATTCTAAATATTTTAAATGGCCAAGAATGCAAAATGTTAAATGTGCAATGTGACACGTCACCTGACACTTCTGGAAGAAGTCCTGGTTGATAACAACATCATAAGCTGTGCAGCCCTGAGAGTCTGTAATGTAACAGAGAGAACAGATGTTAAATAGTCTAAGAAGATGAAAAGGGAAACAAAGTGAAGATAGAAGTAAACACAGATGTTCTGGTAGAAGTTTTTCAGGCTTCCCTCTGAGCTGGTTCAAAATGCTCAAGCAGGACTTTTACCTCAATTCAATTCCATTAAATTCAGTTTATTTACACTACCG